>NC_081352.1:11001735-11097011 GCF_029784015.1 Lycium ferocissimum
TGGGCGTCTAGCTCGGTGGGTGGGGTGAAAACCCCCATGTTTGCTTTGACTAGGCATCAGAATCAAGAGCAGCTACCTTATGCTGATACAGGTATAATTACTATTTATGTATGGCAAAAAAATTATTATTACTTATGGTGGCTGATGCGGTATTGTCATGACCCGATTAGGGGCCGTACGGGTACTGGTACAGGACACAGGAAACCTAACTCGTTAATACTCATTACGCATTCATTCATATTTCTTATCTTGATAATCATGAGAAACCTATTTTTTCATTTGAAACATATTTACTTTATGTACATAAGCCCTTCGGCTATCAAGATAATATATATACATACGATGAGAAACTGTGAGACCATACTACCTACACATACGTATCTACGAGCCTTTACTAGAGTACTAGACATATAGACGGGACAGGGCCCCGTTGTGCCCAAAACATGTATGTACACAAAATAATCAATCAATGGCACCTCCGGAACAATGGAGTGCCCTCAGAGTCTGCTAGAAGCTCTTATTAATCTAGGTCGTCTCCCTGTCTACCTGTGGGCATGAACACAGCGTCAACGGACGTCGATGCGAACATTGTGCGGTATGTGAGACATGAATGAAATGAACATAACAGAAAAATCATAGGACATAAGATGAAGACATAACCTGGTTAACCTTTAAGAGTGGATGCGTTCCATACATATAACATATATAATCGTAGTACATATATCGTCATAGCACATACATCACCATATCGTATATATATATATACATCGTACGTTAACTGCGTCGGGTAACCATCGTAAAGCCCCTTTAGTGGTGGTCGTGTCGAAACCTACAGGCACGGTGTGCTCGTACGCGGCCAGCTGGTGGTGATCGTGTCACGGCCTTGGCGCGGGTGGAATCATAAGAAAGCCCGCCTTAGCGGTGACATGTCCGGCCATTTAGGCACGGTGGAATTATATCATCACATATATCTCATAACTTATCATGAACTTTTCATAGAGCATGCATTAGAATTTAAAGACAGTCTATGAAAATCATATCATATTCGTAGCATGAACTTTATGAAAAAGATATTGTATGATAGGCTTATAAATATAGTCTCTAAACTTAAGCTCATCATTACCGTTATCGTATCTATGGCATATCTCATACCTTTATCTCATATGAAATCCTTTATGAACATAGACTCGTAATTTTTTCGGAACATTTGTCATAGGACATGCGTTAGAGCTCGTAGACAATCTATAACAATATCGGGGTGACATAAGGTCGAGAACCTAGAATTACATTATGGAGTGATCTATTCGTCATATCTCGCACTTGAAGGAACTAGCTTTTTAAGGTGAGGGTACACAAGAAAGCATTAATGGAACCATACTTAGAATCATTAACTTCATGGGCATCATATCTTACTTCAGGACTTTTTAGACTTAAACTCATCATCATACTCGTGTCTTACCTCTTTTCTCTATCTTATACATATGTAGCTCTTTATATTCATAGACTCATCGTCATCATTATCGTGCTTATAATGTATCCCTTACCTTTATTTCATATGGCTATTTATGAATATAGGCCCTTAGTTTTCGGAATGTAGGAATATTCATGGAAAAGGATGGAAAAATCATGCCATAAGATTCATGCCTTAGAAAGAAAGGACTAGCCTCACATACCTCTTTCATTTAACAATTCTATCGCCTGATTGTTCTCCTTCGATGCTCGCATTTTGACCTTCAAGAAAGTTCGTATTAACATTAGCTAATCGATTATAAGAACGTGCTTACTAAAGCTAGAGAAAATCGGGTAGCATCTCCTTTGTTTATACAACTATCCTCACGTCACATATCAACTTCCAAACATCCATAACAACATTCACAATATTACAAGCAACAAGCAACAATCATCATTCATCTACGTTATTCACATTTCACAATTTCACTTCAATTCCTCCATAATCATGGCATAGTTTACTATTGCGTTTTCTCACATATAATGCTTATCCCATGTTATAAATGTCATTCATAACATACTTACATTACCTAAAATATCAATAATCATAACTCAATCCAAGCCTCTACTCAACAATGACACTATTTTTACATTCATGACCCATTTCCCATTTCCTTCTACAATCCAAGTGTCTCAGCTTCTCAATACCTTAAACAATATGAAAATATCATAAAACTCACCTTAGATAGTGTGGGAACAAGCCTTTAGTGAAAATATAACCTTGCAAATCTCTCAAAACCCTAATTCACTTCCACGGGATTTCTTGACTTGGATGAACTTTAATGTATCTCTACACTTGATTTTGTTGGTTTGATGAAGTTGATCATCAATTTCTCTTGGATTCTTATAGATGGAGTGTGGAGGGAGTTCTAGAGGTTTCTTGAGTGTGGAGAGTGTTGAGAAAATGAGAAATGAGAGAAATAAACTTGGGTCCCTTATTTAAACTTAAAAATCTGTCCCGACCAAGTTATACGGGCACACATACGGTCCGTATAACTTATACGGTCCGTATTTGTGACCGTATAATGGTTCCAGTGAAGACCCCAATTCTGGGCAAGTTATACGGGCCGTATCTCTTATACGGTCCGTATAAAGGACCGTACAATCTACAACTTCCCGAAACTTGTTCTTGTCAACCCGTTGATCTCCAATCCTTATGGAACCTTCTTAACACTTGTTTAAAACTTCATTAACAATCTAAGGGATGTTATAGTCCTTCTCCAAAATGTCATTAAGCCATCATTAATTCAATACTCGTAAATCTTTGCCTTTGTCCCCTTACCACCTTTCCTTAACAACTTTCTTATCTACCTCGATTATCTTTGAAATCTCGATTAGAATCATCAAATGTCATTTCTCACTTATCAAAACATCGTATACATCGTACCCTTCATTAGTCTATTCACTGTACGTTAATGGGAAATTTTCTGAGGTGTAACAGGTATTGTGTATTTTAGCTTGTTGTGTCACAGGTTGGTAATGTTATAGTTATCGAGGGAACTCTGCAAAAAAAAAAAAAAAAAATTCCATAAGGTCCCTAATAATATAACATTCAAGGATGAATGTTTTTAAAGGGGGAGGATGTTACACCCCGTAGTTCGTATGTTGAGATTCGAGCTACCTTTCAGGAGGTATGTGAGATTATATGTGTTTATCTTATGGTTATAAAGGTTTAAGTTCATATAATAAGATATGGAAGGATTGGAGGACAAGTGATTTAAGGAAATTAAGTTTCTTTGGAACATTGGAGAAAATATGAAGGGCAATTTTGGCCCAACTTGGAGAAAGAATATCTTTTAGTATATGTGAAGTTTTGAAGCAAACCAAAAGCCTAAAGTGAAGTTCATGAAGTGTAGTTTCCAACACAACAAACCACGCGTCGATTCGACGTCGAAAAAGAGAATTATGAGCATTTTAAGATGGGCTGTCAAAGTAGGGAATCAACCCTGCGCGAACGCGCCAGAAGGTGGCTCGGACGGGTAGAGGAGAACCTAGCAACTCAGCGCGAACGCGTCACAAGGCAGCGCGATCGCACTGAGCAATTTTCGAGTCGGTGATAACCGACTCTAGCCACCATGCTATGGCTGGTTGGGCAGTTATTACCATCGTGCTACGGCCGGTCGGGCAGTTGCACTCTACCGTCGGGCGATAATCGGACGGGCAGTTACCACTGGTTGGGCAGTTACCACTGATCAGTTGGGCAGTTAGCACCAGGACGATAAGTAAGTTAGAAACACAGTATTGTACATAGATGTAGTTAAAGATATGAGAGTATTAAGAGACATGCGTACTAGATTCTCATCAGTAAGTCAGAAGTGCCAGGTTGATTCTTATTCTCTTTCTTCGCAGCATATGTTGATTATATTACATTTCTGCCTTACATACTCGGCACATTATTCGTATTGACATCCTTTCTTGCCGACGCTGCGTTCATGCCCGCAGGTGCAGACAGACGGGACGAGGATCTACCCTAGTAGGCTGCTTTCAGGTACCAGTTTAGACTGGCGGGCTCCACTTATTCCTGGAGCATTATCGAGTCTGGGTCGTATATGTATTTTTTGTTAAGGGTATGTCGGGGTCCCTGTCCCAACTTATGTACTTCAGTTATATTCATAGAGTCTTTACAGATAGATTCCTGTGTACAGTTTAGTGATGTTTTGTTAGTGGATATGTTGACGTTGTAGGTCCATTGTATGTATACGTATGCATGATATTATATTCATTGTGCGCCTTCTTGGCCTTATTTTGCCATTTGAGACATAGAGGATGCGAGTTATCAGTTGGTTCACTCGGTTTCCGTAAGATGCTGGGTGCCAATCACGCCTCACTAAGGTTGGGGTGTGACAATTATCTGCATTCATGATTTAAACGAGTATTTCTATACTATATGGTGACTTACCATGTTTTACAAAAGCTCATTATGCATTTCACGTTATATTTTCGCTCATGTATGCCTCATGATGATTCAGCAAGCCATGTGGTTCGCTCGGTCACATGCAGTCAGGCACCAATTGCCATGTTACGCCCAGGCCATGGTTCGGGGCGTGACACTAATACAATCTAATATAATTGAATTGGAACATATTACAAACAAATTAATCCTGAATTACAATTAGGATGATATCAATACCCCACCCTTAAAAACAATCCTTGTCCTCGAGGATTAAACTGAGGAAACTTGTTGGTAAAATCCTGCAATTCCAAACAAGAGCTATCTTCAGATGCTGCATTAAGCCACTTAAACAAAACTTTAGTGATGGCTCTACCATTCTTCTTAGCCAATCTCCTCCCCAAAATAGCTTCAGGTGTCAACAAGATATGACCAGATTCAGAGCGAACAATTGGCAAGATCACAGATGCAACATGAGAGCCTAGTTTCTTCTTGAGTTGGGTAATATGAAAAGTACGATGAACCTTAGATCCAGCAGGTAAAGCCAATGTATAAGAAACAGCTCCCACCTTAGCAATGTGTTATATCTCGTATTTTTGTACATTGGAATATTTTTAAGCTAATCGAGATAAGTTTAAGGATAAGATTATTTTGGGATATGAAACAAGGACTTTTAATCCCCGATATTAATATGGCACGACTTGCTTGTAAATTTCTATTAGTGTAGAAATATTAGTGGAGATTAGGGATTAATTAACCATGATTAGATTATTAAGTGGGGATTAGTGATTAATTATGATTAATTAGCCTAATTATACCACTAAGTGGGCCCCACTAAGACATGGCTGAATATGATTGGCTCATGGGTGTTAATGGGACACATGTTATGTGGCTGGACACATGTCAACCATATGGACAACATATATGTAGCCTAAGGATGATTCATATCTCATTTTCTTCATTTCATAAGTTGAATTCAAGAGAGAGAAGCTCTCCATTTTTAGCCAAGTTGATTAGAGAGAGAAAGCACCACACGGCCATGGCCATGGCAGCTCCACCAAGCTCACGGCCAGCCCTTTTTTTCAACACCATCAATCACTAATTTCACCTTGATTTGGAGAGAAGGTCACAATAGCCATGGCTGCCAACTCACGGCCATGGCTGTGCAAGATTGAATTCATGTTCTTGATAGAAAATTAATCTCCAAGGTGTTCTAAGTGTTTGAGGGAGCAACAAGATCAGAAGTTAAAGTTGAAGAAGATGAAGTGGGCAAGTTGTGCAAGTTATTGGAAGATCTCCCCTAATTAAATTTGAGGTAAGACTTCTTCTTTTGTCATGAAATTGGAGTTAATGATGTTGTAATGGAAAGATTAAATTGTATTGAGTGGAATTGGAAGTAAGAAAATTGCATGATTTCGTTGGTGTTGTAAATTGGAAAGAATTGGAGTTGTTCAAATTAGGTTGGGTTTGATTGTTGTTGTTGTTATTAATGTTATGGACTATGTGTTAAAAGTGAAAGGAAAGCTTAAGTCATGTTAGAAACTTGTATTGATTTTATGGGTTGTTTTAGAACTTGTTGTGATATTAGGATAATTTCCTTGCATATAATAGTTGATGTTGTTGTTGTGTTGTTGCTGATGTGAATCACCAAACTTGGAAGAAAGAAGCGTATAAAATATCGTATGCGAAGCGTATGTGGTTTGCTTGGTATATTCTTAGATGTTCGTGAGATTATCGGGCATTGTTATGTGGTAATTAAGGGGCTATTTTGGGTGTGTTGTTGTTCTTGTTGAATTGGAGGACTAAGTTCTTATTGAATTAAAGGGATAAGAGTAGTTAAGGCTATATATTGTGTTGTTGTAATTGTTGGACTATCATAAGGTCGTTTCGCTGAAGTGTTGTGGCTATAAATTATTAAGAGTAACTTGAATATGTCGCAGTCGTTATGTTAAAGATTATGGAATGTCGTAATGTGTGGGCTGATTGGAATGTTATGCGGGCTATTCGGAGTGTTCTCGAACCTTGTTTTGATTAGTCTTGATATAGTACTTAAACGTGTGGTTATGGATGTTGATTTGGTTGTTTTATAGTTGGCTTGAATATAAGGGAAACGCCGCCTAATTTTCTAGAAATGAGCTACTAACATTGGAATACGTTTTGAACCTTCCCGTAGCTTAACCACAGTTCTTAACGTCTTAATATAGGTTGAGACACTACGGGCAGCGTATACGTATCGTATTACGGATAAGCGTTGAAGGTATGTAAAGCTATCCCTTCTTTCTTTTGGCATGTCTTAGATATAAGTGACGTATGATATGAACTTTGGGGTAATTTTATTCATAAGTTTCGAGTGTGATTCATGATCTTATTCACTTCTTGATGTTAGAACTCTTAAGGTAATTGAGCTATTGCCTCTCAAGTCTTCTATATGTTGGATAGTAGTCGGTATGTATAAGCTCCTATTCTTAGAGACGCTATGAGGACTAATGTTCCTGACTTCCATAAGCTATTTCACATTATCTTGATACATGTCTATGATTCCTGAGGCTCTATTTGATATAGTCCATAGTGACATTCAAGGGGTACTTAATATGACTATCTCCTTTGATACTCAAGTGTAAGTTTATTCTACTTATTCTATTGAGTCTCAGATGATGATTTAATTTGCATATGGTTGCTCACTACTCTGCTCGTGCATCTTTGTTATTACATCTTTCACCGTGTCCCGAGCCGGGTATGTATTCGTGCACAGTTTCACTGCATTGTTCACCGAGTCCCTCACTAGAGGGCCGGGTACGATATATGTATATGATGATATGATGATATGGTGATACGATGATATGATGATATGATGATATGATGATATGATGATATGATTATGGCACCGAGTCCCATGATGGGCCGGGTATGGTATACGTGTACACGACTTTATTCACCGAGTCCCATAATGGGCCGGGTATGGTATATGATAATGATATGCATGATTTAATTTCGTAAGGCACAGGTACAGTGATTTCTTGATTATCATACTTGTCTCCTGAAATCTCTACTTCAGATATGATCTTCTTTATTGTATTTCATGCTTTATATACTCAGTACATATCTCGTACTGACCCCCTTTCTTCGGGGGGCTGCGTTTCATGCCCGCAGGTGCAGATACTCGCTTTGGTGATTCCCTAGCTTAGGACTTCTATTCAGCTGTCTTGGAGTGCTCCATTGTTCCGGAGCCTAGACTTTTTATACAAATCCTTTTGATGTATATATATGTTTATCCAGGGGTACGACGGGGCCCCTGATTGTCCCGTCATATTTCACTATCGATACTCTTGGGGTACGTAGACATATGTGTGTGTTGTATATAGATGTTGTTGCGCTGTGTCAATATGACATATTTTGGGATGTTCCCATACGTAGTGGCAGCCTTGTCGGCTTGCGTATATATATTGGGATGTTCCCGTACGTTGTGGCAGCCTTGTCGGCTTGCGTATATATAATTGGGATGTTCCCGTACGTTATGGCAGCCTTGTCGGCTCGTGTACTATGTTATCTTTTGATTGGTTGTGACTCCTCAGGAGACAGGTTACCTACATATATAAATGTGACGTTCTGAGATAACGTCTTGTCTTTGCAAGCTTCCATATTGTGTTTAATTTTGGGTTAACTATATCTAACAGATATGTATACGAGTGTCCAGCTCGGGCACTAGTCACGGCCTACGGGGTTGGGTCGTGACATAATGATTTGAAAAGGACCAAAATACTTAGCAGATAGTTTTTGAAAAGAATGATCCTTCAAGGATAGTTGCCTATATGATTGTAACTTGACAAATACCCAATCACCAACAACATAAGATCTCTCAGTTCTGTGCTTATCAACTTGTTCCTTCATTCTATTATGAGCTTTTTCCAAATGAAATTTCAATTTCCTAATAGTAGCCTCTTTAGCTTGGAGGCTTCTATCAACCAACTCCAATTGAGAATCAAAAGGAAGGTAAGGAAGTAGAGAGGGTGGTTTTTGACCATACACAACTTCATAAGGTGACATCTTGATAGCAAAATGATATGAGGTGTTGTACCACCATTCAGCCAGACCTAACCAATGGGGCCAATCCTTAGGCTTATCAAATGTCATGACCTCAAGTAACACTCTATACATCTGTTGACAACCTCAGTCTACCCATCTGTTTGTGGATGATAGGAAGTAGAAGTTAATAAGGAAACGTTTTGCAACTTAAAACAGTTCCTTCCAAAATTTACTGAGGAATACAGTGTCCCTATCAGAGACAATTGACTTAGGCAAACCATATAGTCTAAATACAACATCCATTAATGATTGAGCTACATCAAAAGTAGTATAAAGGTTCTTCAAGGCCATGAAATGAGCAGCTTTACTTAGTTTGTCTACCACAACAAAAATAACTTCCTTGCCAACAGCTTTTGGAAGACCCTCAATGAAAACTATTGAGATGTCATGCCAAACTTTATCTGGAATTGGTAGAGGTTGGAGCAGTCCAGGGTATGCAACATTCTCACCCTTACACCTTTGACAAATATCACACTCTCTAATGAAGGAATACACATCTTGCTTAATTTTTTCTAATAAAACTCTTGCTTTAATCTATGTAAGGAAGCAGTAATACCTGAATGAACTCCAGTGGAACTAGCACGAAATAAGCAAATCAATTTTTTCCTCAAGGTAGCATCAGAACCCACCATGATCTTCCCCTTCCTACTAAGAATGCCAGCTTGAAATCTGTAGTAAGGTTTATGGTTATCTCCTAATTGAATGGAATGCATCAACTTCTGTATATGAGGATCATTGATCCAAGATTGTTATACTTCAATAATAATGTCAGCGTGTACACCAGAAATGCTCAGTAGCTGAATGAGCTCCTCTTTCCTAGATAGAGCATCAACAGCTAGATTTTCTTTCCCTTTCTTATACATGATTAAGTAATCATATCCAAGCCGTTTCACAAGCCATTTCTGCTAACTAGAAGTAGAGATTCTTTGCTCAAGTAAATACTTGAGACTATGATGATCACTTTTGATAAGGAAATGCTTGCTCAATAAGTAGGGCCTCCTCTCTGAACTGCTATTACTAGAGCCAATAACTCCCTTTCATAAACTAATGGAGCTCTATTCTTGCTAGACAACCATTTACTAAAGAATGCAATAGGTTTACTATCCTGTACCAACACAACACCAATGCCTTTTCTTTGAAGCATCAATTTTAATAGTGAATTCTTTGGAAAAATCAGGCAATGCCAAGACACAAGCAGTAGTTAATGCCAGTTTCAAATTTTCAAAAGCTGCATCAGCATCCTTGTTCCAATGAAAACTCCCCTTCTTTAATAGATCGGTCAATGGTCTAGAAATGACCCCATAGCTTCTAATAAACCTCCTATAGTATCCAGTTAATCCCAAGAACCCTCTCAATCCTTTGAGAGTCTTAGGTAGTGGCCAATTCATGACAGCTTCAATCTTAAGCCTGTCCATTGCAACTCCTTTTTTAGAGATCCATTGACCTAAGTAGTCAATTCTAGTTACACCAAAATCACATTTGCTATTTTTGACATACAGCACATTAGCGCTCAAAATCTTAAAAGTCTCCTCTAAATGGATCAAATGATCAGTCAGTTGGAACTGTATATTAAGATATCATCAAAGAATACAAGAATGAATTTTCTGAGGTGAGGGTGAAATTTTTTTTTCATTAAACTCTGAAAAGTGGAGGGGGCATTTGTGAGGCCAAAAGGCATGACCAAAAACTCATAATGGCCATGATAAGTTCTAAAGGCAGTTTTAGGGGTGTCACCTTCACACATTCTGATCTGGTGATAACCAGGTCTGAGATCCAGTTTTGAAAAATACCTTGCACCATGCAGTTCATCCAATAGTTCTTCAATAACTGGAATAGGAAACTTGTCTTTCACTGTGCAATTGTTCAGTTCTCTATAATCCACACACATTCTCCATGTTCCGTCTTTCTTCTTTACCATGACAATGAGTGAAGAATATGGACTAGTGCTGCTCCTGATAATCCTAGAACTCAACACCTCATCCACCATTTTTTCAATCTCATCTTTCTATATAGTAAGGTACCTATAAGGCCTGATGTTATAGGTGAGGTGCCTTCTTTGAGAATGATTTTTTGATCATGATCTCTAGGGGGTGGAAGTTCAGTAGGAGGTTCAAACAAATCTGCATACTTGTCCAATACCCCTCCCAAAGCTTGTGTTTCATCATCTCCCATTTCTTGCCCTTTTAGTGAAAATAAACTTGCCCCTACATCTCATCCCTCATTCAAGAACATGCCTATATTAATCATACATAGTTCAGCAGGTTTAGCCAAGAGTTTATCTATTTTTCCAGCTCCTATCATCTTCACTGCAGCAGGTTGAATACCTCTGAGTGATAATTTTTGACCCATTAAACTGAATTCCATCTTGAGTTTCCTGAAGTTCCACATTATATCCCCAAGAGTGATTAACCATTGAATTCCTAAAAACATGCTACATCCACCAATAGGTAATATCAATAAATCAGAATCAAACTACACCCCTTGCATTTTCCACTCTAGTTTCTTGCATATGTAATGACTCTTGACCTTATTACCATCAACAATTGACACAGAAAATAGAGTTATAGTTGTTAGTTTACACCCTAATTTCTTAGCAGTATTGAGATCCAAGAAGTTATGTGTACTTTCTGTGTCTATCAGAACTTGTACAACCTTGCTTTTTACTGAAATTGTCACCCTCATAGTCCTAAATTCATCCACACCAGTCATAGCATGGATAGATACTCTAGGTAATATTGACCCTTCAACATCAGTTTCCAATCCTTGTGCCATGATAACTAGCAATTCACCAGGATCTACCATTAATTCTTTCTCTACTTCTAAGGGTTCTTCTGGTTCCTCCAACTCCATATAGAATAGTTGTCTTTTTCTCTTACAAACATGCCCATATGTATACTTCTCATCACAATTATAACACAAACCCTTACTCCCCCTCTCCTCCATCTCAGTAGGTGTGAGTAATCTGGGATTTTTATAGGTTGGTTTAGAACTACCAACCTGAGGAATGAAATATTTTGAAGTCATTTTAGGTTTTTTTTGTGATTGGTTATAGCCTTGTAAGGATGAGGGTGTGAAACTTGTCATATTTCTGGGAGTTGCTAAGATAGGAGTTTGAGTGATTAACTGTTTATGCACCAAAATAGTTTGCTCCTGAATTCTGGCTAAACTAATGGCTTTAGCTAAAGTTCTAGGACCAAGCATCTTGATAGTCAATCCAATCTCAAGTTTTAGTCCTCTAACAAAGCAACTAGCTACATACTAATCTGATAATTCACCCTAGTCAATAGTTCATCAAAGATATCCATATAGTCTTGGATAGAGTTTACCTGTTTAAGCTACTTGAAATCCCCCATTGGATCATCAAACAATTCAGATCCAAACCTGGAGTATAAGCACTTAACATATTCTTCCCATCTAGGCCAATATATTCTTCCCATCTTGGCCAATCTCTGGTCAACCTATGCTTGATATAGGCCTGGTGCCATTGTAGTGCTTTACCTTCCAACTTACAGGATGCTATCTTGACCTTTGAATCATCAGGAATGTCTTTAACATAAAAAAATTGCTTACATTTATACAACCAATCTCTCAATCCAGTACAATCAAAACAGGGAAATTGTAGTTGATAGTTGCGAGTGAGTTCTTTGGTTATTTGCAACTCTTTCATTTCTTCCAACTCTTTCTTCTTCTTGTGCTCAATCTGCCTCCAAGTTAACATGAGGAACAGGACCATTATTGGTGTTTAGAGTTCCCAACAATATCCTTTTGATTTCCTCTATTGCTTGAGCTACTTTAGCATCAACAGAATTCACCAGACCTTCCATAGAACCTTTCAAGGTGTCAACCTCCCTTTGCAGTTCTTGCATACGAGTATTGTGGTCACCTATGATTTAGGTTAGAGAATCGCACGCTCTTATACCAATGATACAACTCAGAAAACTAACAGGGAATTTGGGGAAAAATGGGAGAATGCTCCTAAAGAGTAAATGACAGAATTACTCTTGAACAAAGATTCAATTGAGCTCGAAAGCTATGGATAATGTGGAAAATATAGATACAGATAGAGAGAGAAATTACATTGATTCATATGATAAACAATGAATTACAAATATGTTTGGGATCAGATTATAAGTTATTGAACTGAGCGGGAAAAGCTATTATCACAGCTGTCAACTAACTTCCTGAAGCATGTGCTAGTCACGTGCACTAATTCTAACTAACTAACCCCTTAACCGTTTTCTTGAACATTAATTACTATTAATTGCCAGCTAATACAATCTAATACAATCTAATTGGAACATATTACAAATAGATTATCCTGAATTACAATTAGGATCATATCATGCTGTTTGTTCTTCATTTTGAAGAATTTGCTCAAGAAAGAAAAAGTTGAAACCACCAGATTTTGCAATTTTTTGACTAGATTTCGTTAGTGTAGCACTGGGCATTACTTCATAAGTGATTTTAGCTCATTTGGTAAGTAAGCCATTGCTGTTTTGTTTCAATTATTCATTTGGTTATAGCTGCTGATTTTCCAACAATTTACAGTAGAAGTTGCAGTTGTTCCAACAAGTGCTAAAGCTGCTGTATAAGAGTGTCACGACCCAACTAGGGCCGCGACGAGCGCCCGATACTTGTACCGGACACCCCTTGTCTATCATATTACCTTTATTACTAAGTGGGCCATATGAACTACACCACTCTTTTTTTTTTTTCGACATATGCATTGGTAACATAATAATATACATAGACTAGCCAGCTTTGACAATACATTATACAGTGACAAGGACAATCAGAACACAAAACATCTACTGTGCATAGCTGTCTACGAGCCTCTAACATAGTATACATATACATAGGAAGGGCGAAATCACAAGGTGCCCGAATACATATACAAGAGTAGTACCAAAAGCGTGGCTCGGAACAGCGGAGCTCGCTATCTCTGGCGCTGATAGAACTCCTAGAAACCAGGTCCGTCTACCTGCTGACCTGCGCGGCATGAACGCAGCGTCCACAAGAAGGGACGTCAGTACAGATAGTGTACCAAGTATGTAAGGCGTGGAGGTAAACAATGTAAGTATAAACACAAGTAAGGATCACCATGTCATAGGTTCAGAGGATATATAATGAAGTAAGAAAATAACCTGTGCATAGGAAGGCCCTTTTCGGGCGGATACTATGTGTGCTTATCTTAGGAAGATACCTCTTATCATAGACATAGAAAATAGAGAGCGTAATATGACATACCTTATCATATAATATCATGTCGCACTATATCATAGGAGATCATATCATATCATAGCATGGCGTGTCGTAGTATATCATGGCATAGCATAGCGTATTATAGTATATCATAGCATAGCATAGCGTATCATAGCATATCATAGTATAGCATAGCGTATCATAGCATATCATAGCATAGCACCGAACAACGTCGGCTCGCCCACATAGCACCGAATATATCGGCTCGCCCATATATCCCGCGTCCGGGCATCCGCGTCCGGGATGATAAGCACGGTGACCAGTGGCAATGAAACATAGTTCCCTTTCCAATTCCCAAGTGTCCCTTCCCCATATCCCCATGTACATATTCATATTTCATATACATATATCATATGATATTATATCATGTCATATTATGCGGTGTCATAAACATTTCCTCATCTTCAAGATCATCATTTCCACCCTTGAATCATAGTCGTCGTTTTAGTTGTAAAGACTTTCAAAAAGTGTACAACTTTAATTTGGAGAAAATAAATATTTTAGAAAACATTTATAAATTTTTAGAAAGGAAAACAAGCCTTGGAATCGATGAACTAGTTAAAACGACTATCTCTTAATAGTCGAAATAATAGCCCAAAAGTTTCCTTTAGATTCTACTTCACAATACGTCAAATGGAACAATAAAGAAAATCCGGGAACAAAGGGGCCCACCTTGGCCCAATTGAGGCGGCGTATCAAATTTACGTATTCTATAACTCATGGCGCCACTTATGAGGATCTTAGTGTAATCGGGTCCTATTTGTGTAAGTTCTAGATGTCTAGGAACTTTTCCAACAATTTGCGCAATTTCTAGTTCAATTCTATTGAATGAATAGTAGCGAATTTCAATCTTGGATTCCGAGAAAAGGATTGGTCCCCGAGGCTCGTACTCGACTTAGTACGTCTAAGACATGCCATAGAAAGAAAGGTGAAGCCTTACATACCTCTTTCCACTCCTTTTGCTACTTCGAATTCACGTTGCAATCTCGTCAAAAAATACGCGAATTGGTCATGTTTACAAAAACTCTCATTAGTATACTTAGGGTTAGAATCTTAAGGAACCACTTGGCTACCGAAATTTCGGCAGCATTTCCTTTGTAAATATACCATCCTCAACATTCAATTTAGTCAAATTCTCATCAAACACAATCCGGGAATTCAAACCCGCCAAACTATTAACATAATTCAACAATCACACTAACAATTCACATATTTCCTTCAATATACACAATCTCCCTATTATCCATACTTTACCAACGTTATCAACCTTTATTTGCGATACAAAATCTACAATGATTACAACTTCATCTTTATTACGGAATCCATGACGACAACAATCAAACACTACATAAAAATCAATTCGATTGTCCAATACAACAACATTACATTCGCCACCATTATCAATCAACACAACAACCAAAATACTAACTAGCACTTGCTTACCATTCCTTCATGCTTCAACACATATACACTACTATACATACAATATACACGGCCATGTACTCACCATATACCTCACGGCCACAACACAACTACATTCTACAACTTCTCAAAATTCATTCAACTTCCATTTTCTCCACATATCATCCACAACAATAACAACCAAACACTAAACAAAATAATTGAAATATGATTCTTATTCACATAGGGACATACACGGCTACATACTAATTTCCTCTCCTTCATGAATTTCATCCATCTTAGCATACTACGACACATATAAACCATGTATAACACATAAAACAAGATTAGAATTTACCTTTCTTCTTCAACTTCTCACTTGCCTAACTCTTGGCAACTTGTATGATTTTGAACCTTTCTTGTTCCAACAACAACTCCACCTTGTTGTGCACCCTTTACTTAGTAGGAAATAATTTTTGGAGAATTTTTTTGAATTTTCTTGGATTTTTTTCCTCCTTGGCCGATTGGCCTAGTCTTTTCTCCTCTTCTTTCTCTTGTTCTTAGTTCATGAAATTTCTAGAGAACTTTGGTAGATAAGATGACTTTGTCATCTTTTATGTAGAAGAAATTAAATCCCATATGGGCTTGGGCCAAGTCCATGGCCGGGTGGACCTTCTCTTTTTGCTAAAAAATTTCAAGCCCAATGATATTTTGGGCTAGTTCTCTTAATTCATGAAACCCATTATTTTTTTCCAATTTCCAAATTTGACCTCCGTCTTCTTCCATATTCCCACGAGTCATATTGCGAATTTCCTTTTATGCCCTTAACCTTTCTTAAAAATTCCGCTTCCAAATACGTCATAAGTCATTCATATGCTTATCAAAATAAAATGTGGCCTTGCTTATCGTCTTCCCACAATTGTCTTGAATTATCCGTTTGCATAAAATGCGGGATATAACAAAGAGCTTGTGATTTTTTTGCAACAACAGTTGTAGTTTCTACAACGTGATTGCAATAAATTATGCAGTTGTTACAACAGATGTACTAATCTATTGCAACAATTTCTAAAGATGTGTATAAATAATTTACAACAACTGTTGTACTTTATGCAACAACTGTGAAATCTGTTGGACAGCTTCTACTCTTTCCAATAACTGACTGACTTGTTGCAACAAGTAGGTTACTTGCTGCAACAAGTACAATAATTGCTAGACATAATTTACAGCTGTTGGATGAAACAGAGATCGAAGTTGTCTCAAATAACTAAGTAAGTAGTTGGAACAAGTAACTTGATACAACAAGTCACTTATTTGTTCCAACAAGTCACTTAGTTGTTGCATTTTGTTATGAAACAGAGACAAAAACTGAAGATGTCTCCAACAAATAAGTGACTTGTTGCAACGAGTAACTTACTTGTTTCAACAAGTCACTTATTTGTTCCAACAAGTCACTTAGTTGTTGCATTTTGTTATGAAACAGAGACAAAACTGAAGTTGTCTCCAACAAATAAGTGAGTTGTTGCAACAAGTAACTTACTTGTTGCACAAGTCACTTATTTGTTCAAACAAGTCACTTAGTTGTTGCATTTTGTTATGAAACAGAGACAAAAATTGAAGCTGTCTCCAATAAATATGTGAGCTGTTACTTGTTGCAACAAGTCACTTAGTTGTTGCATTTTGTTACTATATTGTCATGAATGAATTTCTTAAAACAAAATATCTTTAAGTACCATTAATGGGGGACTCAATAACAATAGGTGTTGATTGCCATGGTGAATGGATTGAGAAAAACAATCAATATATTTGGCAATGGAAGGGTAGTGTCCTGTTAGAGACGATAGCGATGACTGTCCAAAGAGATATTGTGTTTGATGATTTTGTGAACTTAATCATCACCTATTGTGAATTAACTTGTGAAACGAAAGATCTTGCCATCACTTACATGCATAGCTCTTTTGAAAATCAGTGGATCTTGCCTTTTAAGATAACTGATCAGGTTCGTTTGCATACTTATTTGCATTATATAGCTAGGCCCATTTTAAGGGTATACGTGGTTGGAAGCCCAGTAGAGAACCATAATTTAGCTCAAAACTAATAAGATGTGTTAAATGATAAATTGGATGGGGTGGATATGGATATTCCAGATAATGAAAGTGGGGCTGAGCTGATTCCTATACCCAAAATTGCGAGCAATACACCGTGTCTTTGCACAATCGTCACATTCCAACCATGTTCAAGATGATGAAATAGGTTTTTATAAAGGAATGTCATTCAAGAACAAGGAAGTACTAGCAACTTCGTTGAAACTTGCTTGAAGAAAGATTTTAGATTCAAGAAGGTGATTAATTCGCGTACTGTATATTGCTTTAGATGTGTAAATCTAGAGTGCAAGTGGTGGCTGAGGGCTGTGAAGCTTTTAAGTTCTGATAGATTTTGTATTAGAGCCTATATAAAGCATCACACATATGGTTTTGAGCATATTACGAGCCATAATCCACACGCCACAGTGAAAGTCATTGGTGAATACTTCAGAGATAGGTTTCCCGACGGTAAAGGCCGACCTACAAATGATATGAGCCACTCAATCGGCACAGAATTGGGTTGTAAGGTAAGTTATTGGAAGGTTTGGAAGAGCATGGAGATTGCAAAGGCTTTGACAAGGGGGACATATGAGCACGGGTATGCAGTGCTTGATGTGTACCGTTATATGCTTCGTTCCGCAAATCCAGGAACTAAGACGGCACTGAAGATTGATGAAAATGAGAAGCTCAAGTACTTTTTTGTAGCCTATGTGGCTTGGATGCTTGGTTTTGCACAAATGAGAAAAGTCATAACTGTTAATGGGACATTCTTGAAGAGCAAGTACGAAGGAGAGTTGTTGTCAGTCGTGGCATAGGATGTGGAGAATCATATTTTTCCGGTGGCATTTGTATAGTGGACAAGGAGTGTGATGCCTCATACAAATGTTTTTTTAAACAAATGAGAAGCTACGCAGATGATAACACTGAGTTGTCCATAATTTCTGATAGGCATCCAAGTATCAAAAAGGAGGTTTCAATTGTCTTCCCTACATCTCATTATGGTTGTTGCATGAAACACCTTGGGGAAAATATCTGAACCACCTTTCACAATTCGAAGGTCATATCTCAGTTTTATAAAGCAGAAAAATCGTACAATATAGACGAGTTCAATGACCATTTCAATCAAATCAGAGATATGGTTCCCGCGCCAGCCGGACATCTTGCACGTCTTGGATTCCATAGATGGAGCAGGGTATTCTTCCCCGAAAATAGGTATTTACACATTACAATTTCCAACAAGTAACACATATATTGCAACAACTCACTTAGTTGTTGCATTTTGTTATGAAATAGAGACAAAAACTGAAGCTGTATCCAACAAATAATTGAGCTGTTGCAACACTACTTGTTGCAACAAGTCACTTGGTTGTTGCATTTTGTTATGAAATAGAGACAAAACTGAAGCTGTCTCCAACAAATAAGTGAGTTGTTGCAACAAGTAACTTACTTGTTGCAACAAGTCACTTAGTTGCTGCATTTTGTTATGAAACGATCATGACTGTTTGATTTTTTCCAACAACTAACTTGATTTGTACATTAATGACAGATGTTACTGTTTATTTTCACAGGTATAATCTTATGACGACAAACATTGTTGAGTTGGTGAACGCAATGTTCGATGTTGAAAGAGAATTTCTTATTACTGCTTTATTTGATGCCATAAACAGGAAGTTTGCAGAAATTTTTTATGAGAGGCATATGGAATTCATCGACTTACCAACCATCTTTGTTCCTTCAATGGAATTTTTTTTTTTCAAAATTTGTCAACTTGGGGAACAAGTTATTGGCCCATCAAACTGCCAACTACAAGTTCAGTGTCATCGGTCACGAAGTAGTTGCGACAGTCGATCTGCAAAAAAGATCTTGTATTTGTAGAGTTTTTGACCTGAACAAAATACCTTATCCATATGCAATGGCAGCGCTTCGAGTCCAACATGGTGAAGACTTTAGAAGACGGATTTATGAGTACTCATCTCCATAATATAAGGAGGAGAAATACATAATTGCATATTGTGAGGAATTTGTCCTGTGCCTTCTGAAGAATCTTAGGAACTTCCTTTAGAGATTTTAGAGAGAGAAATACCTCCTCCACATGTTGATCTCAGCAAACTCAGAAGAAGGCGAACAAAGAGCGTGGGATCGGGGAATCATTTCCAATAAGGAAAAACAAATGATCTTTATGAAAAATAGCTAGCCACAAAAAAACTACATGCCTAAGCCGAAATGCTCCATAGTTGTTAATTGCATTGTGTTGTAATAATATTTGTTGTTGGTGATGTTTGTGAACAATTTCTTTATGACATTTTAATGTTGTTCCATCTTAGAATTGTAATTTCTGTTATCGGTATTTGTGAACTTGGTTTATATGATATGGGAGGACTTGTTGAAACAACGAGTTATCTGTTGGAACTTGATTTATATTAGATGTTGAACTTGTTTAAATCACAAATGTATGCTCTTTTGTTAATAGATTGCTAAAAGATTTCCAACAAGTATGCAATATGTTGCAACAGCTTTCTTACTTGTTATATTCCAACAAGTGACAGGCCTTGTTGCAGCAACTAGTTAGTTGTTGAACATATTACAAAAAAATGGGAGTTTTTAAGAAGTATCAAATCTGTTGTAGCAACTAAGTTACTTTTTGGGGTTTGTCCAACAAGTGACACGACTTGTTACACCAACTAGGTTGGTTGTTTAAGTTTTCCAACAAGTGAAGTGACTTGTTGCAGAAACTAGGTAACTTGTTGTGTTTTATCCAACAAGAGTAAGGACTTGTTCAACAATTATGTAACTTGCTACAATAGATACTACTTGATTCACCCATATTTAGTCATCAATGAAGGGAATCAATGATATTTAGTGATAAATAAATGAAATCAATGATATTTAGTGATCAATATATATACTTAATCAATTTGATGGTATTTTGAGACAGGATAAAGATCAACTATGTCACTATGCACTAAATCGAGTGATCGTAAGAGTGAATTGATGTGAACTACTTGATTCACCCATATTTAGTGATAGACAAAGGAAATCAACGATATTTAGTGATCAATAAATATACTTAATCAGTTTGATGGTATTTTGAGTCCGGAAAGATGAGCAACTAAGTCACTATGCACTCAATCGAGTAATCATAAGAGTGAATTGATGTGAACTGCTTGATTCACCCATATTTAGTGATAAACAAAGGAAATCAACGATATTTAGTGATCAACAAAGTCACAATGCAAGTACATTGTTGCAAGAACTAAGTGTATTGTTGCTACAGCTGCTCCATATGTTTCAACAAATTTGTAACATGTTGCAACATCTTCAGTAGCTGTTTGATTTTTTTCAATAGATGAGTTATCTGTTCCAACATATGATCCATCTGTCAACATATTACGCATCCATTGCAACATATTACGCATCTGTTGCAATAATTTACACAGTTGTTTGAGTTTGAAGGTCATGAGTCTAGTGCAATAACATTTTCACATATGTTGCAACATTTGCAGCAGCTGTTTGAGTTTTACCAACAGATTTGTGAGTTGTTTGAAACTACTGAACATAATGTGAAAATCTAACGACATGCTAAAATTGTTTGATTTTTATCCAACAGATGAGAAGCAGTTACAACAGATAATGAATTTGTTGCAACAACTTTACACATCTATTGCAACTTCTACAGCAACTGTTTATATTTTACCAATAGATTATTATCTGTTGCAACAGAATTGTGACTTGTTTGAAACTATAGAAACAACATAAATACTTGCAGAACATACATGAGAAAGGTACTGAACACCTATATGTCACGACCCCAATCGGAGGGCCATGACGGGTATCTGGAGCTAACCTACCGAGCACCACTGAACATACATCTCATACTTATTTCTAGGTGGGCCACAAAGCTAGCTCATAGGCGTCATATGCTGTAAGGGCATATATCACAGGATAATGGCACATCTCTATATAATCATCAACAACTGTGCCCATAAACATAAGCCAACGAGGCCGCCAAATTATTATACAACAATACGAACTGATAATGATATGGGACTTCTAGCTACACACATATGTCTACGAGCCTCTATATAAAATACAAGAATCCATGAAGATGGGGTGGGACTCCGCCATGCCCAAGTACATCCACAAAAGGGTAATACCAATAAACTGCAGCTCCGAAACAAATGGAGCGCTCCGAAACTCTGCTGATGAAGCTTTTAAGGATCTGATCTGTTCTCCTACTTTTCTACGGGCATGAATGCAGCGTCCACAAGAAAGGATGTCAGTACGAGCAATGTACTGAGTATGTAAGGCATGAATAGTAACATCTTTTAAAAGCACAAAGAATAGCGTAGGATAAAAGAATCATTTATACCTCATGATACCCTTTAAGACATTCATCATGCTTGCTTAACTTTTTTCTAGAAGAAACATTTCATATATCCACATACATACCTATACAATATCGGTACTCGGCCATAATAAGGCTCGGTAATAGCGGTACCCGGCCATAATAGGACTTGATATTATCGGTACCCGACCATAATTGGAATCGTAATATCGGTACCCGGCCATAATAGGACTCGGTATTAACACAAAATAGCTATATACATATAAAATATGAATAGCACGCGTGAGAGCCTAAATAAGAGCTACTACTTTATCGGAGTGACGTAAGGTCGGTAACCTCCGATTTATATTATGGAACAATCATCATCGCTATATCTCACCTTGAACGGATAACTATCATAAGGTGAGACCAACAACAATGAATAAAATCAATAAAATCATAAAATAAGCTCAATAATCTCACAATAGCATCAAAACCATAAGCTTTGGAATCTCTAGAAAGAGAATCATCATCATAATCATTATCATCGTAGAAAACATCTATCCTTAGCATATTAAGAACTTTGAGAATCATGAACTTCTAGATTTTTGGGAATAAGGATATTATGGAAGTCATATATGGGTTCATAAGAAGAGTATCATGCCTTTAGAAAGAAAGGGATTAGCCTTATCATACCTGGAAGTTCACTTCTCGACTTTCCAACCTACTTCTGGTCTTGCAATCTACATATAAAATCATTCATACTATTGTTAAGCTTATCGTCATATACTTGTTTTAAGCCTTCAAATTAAATCCTCTTAGCATCTGCCGAAATTCTGGCAACATCTCCCCTGTTAATATCCCTAGCCCGAAATCACAATACCAATAAAACAACAACAATAGCAACACTGATATCAACAACATTATCATCAACACCAATATACTCAATAAAACATCCCATACGATGTTTTCCCAATGTCTCAACTAATTACTAGCCTTTATGAAGCCTTAACAACTAAATCTCCATAATACCATTCATAATATCAAAAATAGAGAGTTTCATTACCTTAATAAAAGTTGGAAGAGCTTGAAATATTATTTATCTTCAATAGATTCCTTCGTCCCATCATGATTTGATGTTTAGAACAAGAGCTAAAAAATACTATACACTTCCTGAGCCTAAATCCCGAGATTACACTTGATTTGGGCTAAAATTTATGGGTAGAGGTTGGGCGAATGTTCTAGAAAGTTTGGGATATATTTAGGGGTGTTTGGATGAAAAATAAGGGGTTAAACCCCCTTTTATAGTGTTCTAGAGTCGGCTTGCACCGACCCAGAATTTTTGCGCATTGTAGCTGGCGCATTCGTGCACTGTAGCTGGCGCGTTCGAGTACTGTAGCTAGGCGCGCCTCTGCTCCGCCGGCCTAATTTATAACGTCCATAACTCTCAACTCCAATGTCATATCGATGAGCGTTTGTTGCGTTGGAAACTAGACTTCATGAACTTCATTTTAAGGTTTTAATTTACTTCAAAACTATTCATATGCTAAAAGATATCCTTTCCCCAAGTTGGCTCATTCTTGTCATTCAAAGTAGGGCTCATTTTCTTCCAAAGTCATACTAACTCAACTTCTTCCACTCATTTCCTTATAGGACCTTCCGGAATTCTTTATATGCATCCTTCACTCGTAAAATATACTTAATAATGCTTCGCTCCTTATAGTCCAAAGTTGTTTTACTTAGCCATAGTTCAACATACTTATGTTCAAACTTGATAAGTGCTTCTCCTAAAATACGGGGTGTAACATCCTTCCCCCCTTAAAACGTTCGTCTTTGAATGTTAAACTCTTAGGAATTTTACAAAAATTTTGCCAGAGTTCCTCCTATAATTGTACCACTACCATCCTATCGCAACAATCCAAAATATACAGTGTCTCCCAGGGCTACAACATCAATATCCATATTGGCCACACACGGCCAAGAAATCCTTCAAAGAAACATCACATACCTTAGGATAATGGTGTCTCCAAACTTGCCTATCGAGAGTGGCAATGGATACTTCTTCCTAAAACAATTTCTCAGTAACTTGGACATCATCTACAGGCACAATTCTGGAAGGACCTCCAACGCACTTACGAAGCATTGACACATGAAAGACTGGGTGGACTGACTACAAATCTGAAGGCAAATCTACTCATAAGCTACTTGGTCTACCTTGCGTACAGTCTTGTAAGGGCCAATATACGGAGGACTGAGCTTGCCCTTCTTGCCAATCTCATTACACCTTTCATCGGTGACACTTTCAAGAATACCCAATCATTAACTTTGAATTCCAAGTTTCGTTGAAGATTGTCCGCGTAGGATTTTTGATGACCTTGAGCTGTTAATAACCGGTCTTGAATAAGCTTGATCTTCTCCACCGCTCATTGGATCAAGTCTGGCCCCACTAACTTTATCTCCCCTACTTTGAATTATCCAATTGGTGATCTACACTTTCGCCCATATAGAGCTTCATACGGGGCCATCTGAATATTGGAATGGTAACTAGAACACACTAACTGGTTATCCCGACTTCCTTATAGTTATAATATCCATACTGATCATTCCTTCATTCCTCAATGACATATCTATATGTTCCTCGGTCTTTCTGGCTTTCTGTTTATTTATTAGAGGACTATAAACTCTGCAATATGTCTTCTTTTAATCCATCAAGGTCATGATATAGCTTTATTGCCTCTGAATAGATCATCTGCCTTTGCTACATTTGATATAGGTTCGACCTTGATATCTTAGGAATCCACCTTACTGAGATACTCTTTCCTAACAAACCTTTCAAGCTTCGGTTTTTAGAGATATGCCATATCTAGAATACTATATCTTTACTCAAATTTTTTGACTTATATCATATTATTTTCCATTGCTGTCCTCAACTATGCTACGCTTCACCAGTTGAAGCCCTATAATAATCTTGACAAGCTTCTCATATACTTGTATCATCTTTGGGATACATAATTCTATACCGTTCTGTTACCTCCCAGAATGAATGTATCCATCTTGGTGCTAGATTTATCCTTATTCTTCTTAGTACAACCAAGCCATTTTACGCGAAGTTACTCGTCGTTATCCTTCTCCATTTCCACAACTAGACTTTAATTCCTCATGTAAGTCTAACTGGTTCCACCTTATTTGCAACGTGACTTTAATTTCCCTTACCTCCTGGATCTTCTGTACCTAAGATTCTCGTATCATCTATAAGCTTTTGCTCCCATGTTTTCATACACAATCCTTCTTTGTTTCTTCCTTACTGGACCTTTTGTAGCATCTTAGTCTTGGAACTGTCACGTCCCAAAATACCCGCTAGACGTGATTGGCACCCAGCAAACACCACCCGCCAGGCGAACCATATATCATACTCTTAATCATTTACAAAAGCACTAAAAGAAAATAAGTGCAGGTCCAACAACGCTATTAATGATAAAAATGCGAAATAGTTGCCAACCAAATTCATAATCGATTTATGAAAACCAACCAACGCTAAGATAAAAAGAATCTCTAGCCCACATCCCACGCTAAGACTATGGAGCATCTAATAGAGTTACATGAGTTTGAGTGTCGGGCATGTAAACCTAAAATAAAAGAAATAACTAGAAATAAACTAGACAAAGCTGAAATGGCTGCCTCCACGAACAATGCGGCGGCTCACCTCTGCAACAGAATCCACTCACGAAGTCTTCAATTACCGGCCCTCGTTCTCAACGACAAAGAGTTCGCATGGACATGCGAGGTAAGGAGTGAGTTATAGGTAAATATAACCCAGTAAGATCCTCGACCCGCCACTTTAAATACTCCTGGAACAAGTGTTAGAAAATACAAACACACAACAAGCACAAAAATATTGTGCACATGAATATATCATTATATAATAGCAACCAAGGTCCAAACCACTGTTTATCAAATATATTATATATCTCAACACAATTTACATTACGAACCTTCATAAGTGGCGAGTTTAAAGAATTAGTCAACACTATGAATCCACGGCAACATACACAATGTGCCAAATATGTCGGGGAAAGCATACACAATGCTAAGGAAGCATATACAATGCCCCAATATCATCGAAGCATACACAATGCTAAGGGAAGCATACACAATGTCCCAATATAATCAAGCAGCATACACAATACTAAGAGAAGCATACACAATGCCCCAATATCATGGCTCACAGCTATATCACATCACAAAATAATTTATAAAGAGAGTTTTGGATTATTTGAAAATAAAGTATATGCGGGCCGGTCTTAAGGATCACCTGATTCGCTAAGCACACGCTCGCCCCAACACATGGACCCGAAAGACAAAACATATTTTTTAAAATGGGTTTTGAAAAGTAAGTACCCAAAGCTTAAAGTCTCACTTACCTCAAATTCACAATTCAAGCACACTTCCCAATAAATCAAACCGCATTCTCGAGTCTCCGATTACCTCCAAACTACACAAACGGATTTAGAATGGTCAAAAAAACCCTTAGGGTAAATCACTTCTATATTTTTAGAGGCTTAAACTAAAGTCAAATTTTAAAGGACAAAAAACGCCCTCCGGTCAATGTGTTCAAAACCCGACAAGACATATGTTTTCGGGAAGGCCTTAACAAGAGGATTCCAACGATATATAGAAGTCTAAAAATCCGACACTATTTGCCCTTTCAAATCAATGATTTTGATTGAGAACCCTAGAGCTAAACTTTCTCCATTCCTCAAAATATTCCCATGTTTTCACCATAAAGATTCACCCATAATTATGTAACAAACTTAAATAAAAGATTAGAGTCATTACCTTGATGAGTTGGGTGGAAAATCTTTATTTTTCTCCTCTCCCTTCCTCTCTTTTTCTCCGTTTCTTCTACTGCGTTTTTTTTTTCTCTTTTTCTTTTGCGTTTTCTCTACCTTCTTGATGGCTTCTTTTTTTTTTTCTTTTTAAAATCATTCTTCTCCTTTCTTTCAAATTGGGGCTTCAGCCCTTCCTTTTTAATTTTTTTTCCTTTTCCTTTTTCGGGCTTGGCCCACTAAATTCCTTTTTAAAAAAAAAAAAATCCTTTTAGCTAAAATTACCAAATAAACCCTTATTTTAAAAATTGGGTTATTACAGGAAGTTTGGGTAAGACTTTCCTTGGAATTTTATCTCCCAACCTTATCCCTTTTGTGGTGGTTCCCGATTCCTTTTTGTTGCTACCTTTCCAACTTCTAACAAAGCATATTCCTGATCCAAAACTTGTTTGCCTCATCTTCCCCCCTTGGGGTGGTAGCCCATTATTCTATACTTAACGTCCTATTAGTTCTCCTTTTCCTTGAAAGTACATGCTCTCAGCAAATCGGTAACTAATCTTAATCATGACTATTCGCCGTCTAAATTTACCTGGTCGATTGCACATATTTGTAACGAGTCACATATTCGCGTAGACGTACTGATCCTGGATGGGCCTAAGCTTTCATCAAAAGGATCTTCATAGTTTCTTTACTGTTCTTCCAAGATCACCTTTCTCCTATTACTCGCTTCTTCATTTCATTACCGTGATGGTGTCTAGCGAAAATTTATTCTGAAAATCTGCATTGATTGTTAATATTCTTCCTTTTCTTCACTACATAAACACTCGGTCTTTAGACAAGCCTTCTTTAAACTACAAATTCATCTTATTAATGAAGGTACATCTTATATCAACTCACGACTTCAAACTCATTTATCTACCATCATATAACTAATTCCTTCAGATCATCATCCACATCTTCCATTAGCTATTCAACCTTATATTACTAACTCAATAATCTAGTGACAAGAAAACATCTAAAAGAGAATTTATCTGTACCTTAGTCCAATCTTTGTCTTACATTCATATATCCTTATACTTGTATCTCCGCTTGCCAATACATGTTATATGATAAAAAGGTCCTTGTTGATATCTGTAACACTCCGTAAATCCGAGTTAGGTGTGACTGTATTAAATGAGAAGTAATGTGACATTTTATACATATGAAGTCCTATCAATATGAGTTTGGGTGGAAATAGTTGATTTAAGATCAAGATCAAGTAGTGAAGTTCGTAAGAGTTCTTAAAATCGCCTAAGTTTTGCTGACCTGTCTTGTAGGCCAATTTTATGAAAATCCATTGAGAATTTGGGAAACCTTTCTCTAATAGAAGTTGTAGATCTTTGAAATACCTTTCCAAATATATAAAGTGGATCTTACACAAACTTGTAAGTGAAAAGTTATGGCCGTTTTACTAACCTGTGTTTCGCGGGATCATCCTGCGGTTCAATCCTGCGAATCTCAGGATGAACACCAAAAATCATGCCTCTCTGTCTCGTTGTGCGGTAGGGCTGAATTTCACGGGTCAAACGTATGATTCACAGGATGTGTCACGCGCCTTGTTTGACTATAAAAACCCTCAGAACGTGAAATTTTCTTAAACCTTCATTCTACTTCATCTTTGGCCTACTTATTGAGAAGAAATAACCATAGGGCTTCCCCAAAACATATAAGGTAAGTTCTTTATCAATTACTATCATTGCTACATCAGTCTAATGCCAATTCACTACTGTTAAACACTAGTTCATTTTTTCAAACCCTAGATTCTTGAAAGCTAAAGAAAGAGAAGAAGAAAGGAACGTTGGAGACTTCGGGATTCCTTCAATAAGGTGTGATACTTGATTTTTATGATGTTATTGAAAGGTTTTAGAATAACGTAGGTTTTTCTATGGATTAGAATCCATGAATGATTCATGAAGTGTTCAAGAACACGTTCTAGACATGAAAACCCTACTTTTTCTATAAAGGGGTATATGAGTAGAATTAGATTAAAGCTCCAATATTTCTCAACTAAAACCATTGTAGTGTGATTATTGAATCTTGGGAAGTGCATTTGAGTGGGATTTGAGGTATGTCTATATTTCAAAATTCTTCTTTTCAAGTATTTCTAGATTTTCCCAAAAATCTTTCTTAAAGTATGTTTACTTTTCAAAATCCTTCTTTGAAGTATGTTATATTGCTTGAAACATGTGGATGATTGTTTGTGACTTGAAATCTTCCTTTGGAATATGAACATGATTATAACTCTTGTTTAGTGGAAGTTTTTTTGGAATTAAAGATGATTTCTTTTAGACAAGGTCACGCGTGTGTAGCCTGCATCGAACCTTATACGGACTATACTACTTTGTGAAACTCGCTTTTGCCATTATTGGATGATTGAACTTATTTTTCTAAAGGTAGGACCTTAAACTTGTTTTGTTGTTGAATGAGTTTCTTGAACTTGAAATTGAATAAGAGATTTGAATAAGATTCTAAATCGGTTATGACTTGAAATGCCTTTATTTTGAGATGATGACTTGAGAAGTGAGATTCGACTCTAAGCCATGATTGATGATTCGGTAATATGCCGTGATTTGTATTTTGTTTGTGTTTGGGCCTGTATGGGCAAGCTGTGCTAGTCCAAAAGATGATTAGTCGTTATGGATCCTAACGTATCGATACAAGTATTGCTGTGTCAGTCCAGAGGACAATTGACCTTCATTGCTTCCTAGTGCGGAGTATCTATTGCTGTGCTAGTCCAGAGGACGATTAGCCTCCGTATCTTCCTAGATAGGAGTATCTATGGTTATGCTAGTCTAGAGGACGATTAGCCTCCGTTTCTTCCTTGCCCGGAGTATCTATTGCTGTGTTAGTCCAGAGAATGATTAACCTCTGTTGCTTCTTAGCTCGGAGTATCTATTACTGTGCTAGTCCAGAGGACGATTAGCCTCCGTGGTTTCCTAACCCGGAGTATCAATTGATTGATCTGCTTGTGAGTGGCTTGTTTCGTACTTTGATTAGCTTGTGAGTGACTTGTTTCGTATCTTAGTGGCATGTGAGTGGCTTGTGGTGATAGTGAATTCGTCAGTGAAATACTTGGCCTGGTAAATGGTAAGGAGTTAAGTTAATGTGTCTGTCATTGTTGGATTCTTTGATGACTCTTTAATGTTGCTGACTCACTTTTTTCCTGCGGTTGAACTGTTATTTTCATTGATATCATTTTATTGATTTTATTCATTATATCTTATTTTGTTAACTATTGCCCCTTAGACACCACTGAATACCCAATACTCAGTCATACCATCGTTATTTTTGATGGTATGTTAGGTATCATTGAGGAGCAGGTTCGTGATACGCCTACGACTTACGAGAACTTGCTGCTTTCGAGACTATTCGGTGAGCCCACATGATTGTTCGTAGGGCACCATTCTATCTTTACTTTTCATATTTTAGTTTCGGGCTGCGTTTCGATGATTTAGACATTACTCATTATGTTAGAAGCTCCTTAGATAGTTGTCAGATTATGGGTAGTGTGTTGGAATCTCATATGACTCGTTGGGGCATTTGTGCCACGTTTATTAACTAAGTATTTGATTTGACTTCCGCTGATTTTGTTTCATAATTGTGATCTTAGATTTTATTTAGTTGTTTATCACTTGTTTAATTAAAATAGATGAAAGATTATCAAAAAAGGGTTTGATGTTATTGATTTATAAGGTTCTTCCGATGTTATTCACGACATCGAATGCCGGTCACGTCTAGGGTGGGTTTTGGGGCGTGATAATATCTTGCTCTTCTAGTAACGTATATCGTTCTCTTACCTCTTCTACCCCTTTATACTCATGAATCATTAGCATATTTATATTCAAGGGTCATATTTAAGCATATACTTATCCCTTCCATTTCTTGCTTCGAGAAAAAGTTACAACCCTCATCTAATCATACTGACATCTTATTAATGAAACACTTTGAAAGGTTTAATCGACTCAAGTTTTGCCGCAATCTGAACAACAATATAAGGAGTAACATATAACAATGTAGAACCCAGATCAATTAATGCATACACATCATGAGAAAATACAGACAATGTACCTGTAACAATATCGGGTGAAGACTCCAAGTTCTGTCGACCAGTCAATGCGTAAATACGGTTCTGAGGTCTTCTCAAGCTGGATGCCGCCCTCCGCCCTCGCCGCCCCCGCCGGAGTCCGAGGGTCCGCCTGTGAGGGCGCACAGACGATGACGAACCAACTTTAGGCCCCATCGGTTGAGCCACACCTCCACCTACTCTTAAAGGATAATCTCCCATAACGTGGCCTGGCCACCCACAAGTATAACAAACATCCAATACTAAATGGCACGGTCTAGAGTGTGGCTTACCACACTAAACGCATCGCGGTGAAGGTGGTCTCAACGGACTAGAACCACTCCTGATTTGAGAACTGGAAGCTCTGGGACTCTGAACTGGCCTAAAATGAGCGAGTCTGTCAACCCCGGGTCTAGGAAACTGTGAAGGCGCACTAGTTGCTGAATGAGCTGAGCGTTTAGAGAACTGCTGCCTTGGGCCACCTCTGAACTCACTGTCAAACCCTGAAGATCTGACCCTCTTCCTCTGACCCTTATCACCATGGCCTGCACCCTGCCGCTGAGCCTGAGCCGCTACTAACTGGGTCAGCAAAAGGATTGCCTGTCTCATCTCCTGGCTTGTGGCATCAGGTGGAGTAACTTGGGGTATTGAAGCTAGAGCTGAGGCCCCTTCATGCTCCTCTGAGACGGGTGGGGTATGAGAGGTCCAAGATGGAACCTCATTATGGGACTCACCCTCCTCTATGTCTGCTGGCGGTTCCCGCTCAGTCCTCCTTCCAGCCACCGTCTTACCCTTCCGGGCCACTGCTGCGTTTCTCTTCATACGCATCGCTGAAATCATAACACACGATTAGGAAAAAGGGAATCCTGATAACACAGCTCTATCGCACGATCTAAGATAAGAAAGAAGGTAAATTATTCCTAAATGCCCTGAAACCTCCTATTTATAAGTGTGGCATGCTTCACACCCATAAACAAGACTCTACTGGACACAGCTAATAGACATACCCTAGGACAAACTGCTCTCATTTTGTCATGACCCCAATCGGAGGGCCATGACGGGTACCCGGAGTGTCACCACCCAAATCGGAGGGCCGCGACTGACACCCATGACCCTACTCGGCTGAGTGCCATACCACTATTCCATCCAGGAGTCACAACTTTTTGTGAACGTTTAATCTACGAAATGACGCTTCCGTCAGGAAAAAAAAAACTTTTCAATAAACTCTTTCGCCAAATCAGGGACTTCTCCCTTGTCGTTAATTCAAAGAAAACCTTTAGTTACAATAAAATCATAAAAAAAAATAAAGAATAAAAACACATCGACCTATATGGTCGCTTTACACAACTGTCGACATCTCGACGCACTATCCACAGGACACTGTCCGCAAAAGTCTCTAACATACACGAGATACCATAACATAAGTACTCCGACTCAAAGAACACTCCGAACCGAGACGGAGCTCACCAATCCAGCCGATAGCCGGGAACCTCCTATAGCCAATGTCTTCTACTCATCTGTATACACCTGCATGGCATGAAACGCAACGCCCCCAGGCAAAGGAACGTCAGTACGAATGATGTACCGAGTATCTAAGACAGAACTGAAACAATATATCTCGACTCGAATGATAAAAGAGTAGCAGATTCAATCTGTACCTGTAATCAACTCTGATAAACATGAATGTGCATATGAACGTTTGATGCGCATTTGGCTTATATATATATATATATATATATATATATAATATATATATATATATATATATATATATATATAGCCCCTTCGGGCATAATAGCATAATGGCCCCTTCGGGCATCATAATCATCGTATACCAGCTGATCAGGTGGTTTGCGTATATAACGCCTTAGCCCTTTTTTCCATCCCCATGAAATGATGTCGTGCATGTATGTAAACATGCAAATGCATGAAAATCTTTGGAAACCATCAAAAGACTCCATTCGGAGCAGCTTTAATGCAAAACGGGAACTTCTTCCCTTTTTTTTTTCTAAAAAATGGGAACTTCTTCCCTTTTTCATTTGTCTCCTCCGAGACTCAAAAATCAAATGTAAAATGCATAGGAAAGAGAAAACCTTATGAACATTCCTTTCAGGAATTAGACATCATTATGAAAACGTACAACTTATGGATGCCCCTTCGGGACTTAAGAGGTCAAGGATACGGATATCCCTACACTGTCTAGGAATAGAGTCTTTGAAGTTCGTTTATTTACTAGCTTTGTTCCGATAATAAGGATTTTCATCACTACCATAATCTTCACCACTATCATGTCTCACTTTGAATGATCCATAACATAAGCTGAGGCCACATATCCTGAATATAATCAAGAATTATGTAGCACGCTCAGACATAAGCTGAGGCCACATGGTATGTAGCACGCTCAGACATAAGATGAGGCCACATGTTATATAGCACGCTCAGACATAAGATGAGGCCACATGTTATGTAGCACGCTCAGACATAAGCTAAGGCCACATATTGTGTAGCACGCTCAGACATAAGCTGAGGCCACATATTGTGTAGCACACTCAGACATATGCTGAGGCCACATATTCTAAATATAATCCTGAATTATCTAGCACGCTCAGTCACATCATGAAATCATCTAGAACCTTAGACTTGGAAATCTCTAGGATTTGAGTCATTATAAAAATCTTCAGAAATTATAGACTTCTGGCATTTCTAGGAGTAAAAATATTATGGATGTCATGTATGGAATCAAAACATAGGAATCATGCCTTTGAAAGAAAGGAAAGAGCCTTAACATACCTGATTGATCTCTTACGAATTAACGCTTATTCTCCCGAACTTGCAAATCTACACTCAAGAGAAATTATACTACTGTTAGACTTGTCATCATATGCCTATCTCAAGTCCTTAAACCAAACTCCTTTAGAACTACCAAAATTCGGGCAGCATCTCCCCCGTTTATATGCCTAGCCCGAAATTACAATCCAGCAACCAAAAACAACAACAACAATACCAACATCAACAACAATATAATCAATACCAATATATTCCATAAAACATCCCACCCGATGTTTTTCAACATACAACAACAATATACACTTCCTTTCTTCCCAATCAAGGAGCATAACCTCATCAACACACCAACAACATTAGATACCATCTCTATACATGTTAATTAGCCCAGCCACATGGCCACAACATGCTCAAAACAGTCCATAAACACAACAACTACAACACGACACTTTATGACCTTTCCTCCATAACTATTTTCACTTTTAAGACTTGGTAAACCTTCAAATCAACTCAACATAAGAGATAGGATGAAGAACATACCTTATACTTGAATAAATTCAGCCACACCAACTTCCTTCAAGACCAAACTTACCACAACATCGAGTAGAAGCAAGAACAATCACCTTTCATGGACTAGTTGGGTGTAATCTTGTTAAATTCTTGATTTAATAGGCTATAAATGTTTGGAGGTTGTGTTGAGAAGTTTCTAGGACTATTGAGAATGTAAAATGCTAAAAAAAATGGAGTTAATGGGGGTATTTATACCCCTCATAGGTCGGTTCCACCGAACTTCTCAAGTGGGACCCGCGGAAGCCATTTGGTAGCTTGGAGTCTTTATCATAAAATGGCCATAATTCTTGATCCTGATATCATATGAGGGCCCACAACCTATTTTGCAAATCTCTTTCAATTATCTACAACTTTTATTTTTGGTGTGTTTCCAAATTCCAAACTTATAATAGCGTTTTGGCCCCTTTAAGTCAGATCATCCGAAAACGTATCCTTAAATCATCCTTTTGGAGGGCTTATGCCCATATTTGGCTTGAGGGTCCTTCTTAATATTTGCTCAAGTTTCCATGTAATACTCATATCACTTTTCATTTGTCCTATATAAAACCCCGACATGTGGGCCCCACCTTAACTTACGGTTACGAGGGCTATTCATCAAGTAATGTATTGACTGATTTACACCATACGATCTTCAAATGTCATCTATATGTTATTCCTATACTCGTATAATATAATCTTCATCCCTAATCCTTGTATAACTTTACTCTCCCTTGAGCTCATACTAAGCCGTCTACAGTCTTGGTAACACAATTTTTTTTGGGGTGTAACATCCTTCCCCTCTTAGAAACATTCGTCCTCGAATGTTTAAACTAGTCTTGTACTCTGTCCCTGATCCCATTCTCTGGTACATCCCCTTATCGAGTCATTCTTCCCGTTAACATATCGCATTTAATCGTACCATCGCCATAACAGGTCTCCATTGGTTATTTACTCACTCTTTCCTACGCTTACTTCTGTCCTTCTCGAAATCTTGTCGTCCATTCCCCGACTTTTAACCTGTTTAAATCCACTCATACCCTTCATAGCCTTCTACTAAATTTACTAACATCATAGGTTTACAAACCTTTGTCTACTCTCGTAGCTAATCTCTTTGCTCTTGAAACTCATAAGTCAGAAAACATGCTTCTAAAGAAATCGCTAACATACCTGGATACCGAACCATGGCGCTTCTGGCCTTTTAACTGAGGTCTGAACCAATTATGACCTTATGTACTCCAATAGCTCTTATCTTCCTCATTTTTACTTTACTGACCTTTAATCCATTCCCAATACAATATCTACCACATATTATTGCAGTCCTTGTGCTCGTGCCCAAGCTTACTCGCTTCCCCCCTTAAAGGCTTTACCTTATGGTGTTGTATTCCATTGCCACTCTAGATAGAAATTTCATCCCATAATAATCCTTTCGTCATCACTTTTGTTCTTTCACTTACGAATCCTTCAAGTTCCCTACTTGTCATTACCCAAAAAGACTACTTTAAATCCTAAATCTTGCCTATAATAATCCCTAGGGATACTTGAAATAATGATGTACCCAACTATCTGTCCTACGGAATAGTACTTTTTATTCTAATAACTAATGCCCAATGTCCACTTGTAGTGTCATCTTCATCTTATCATTCCATATCATCTTGTCCCATACTTTCCCATTAATCAATCTGTAGCAATCATAGACGTATAATCTTCGTGATCTCCTAAATCTTTGGTCCTTGTCCTTAAATTTTAGGAAAATTTAAGCAGAGTGTCCCTTATATTTCTTACTATCCAAGACCTGCACGCAGCCCAGAAAATACATACAATGCCTCCCAGAGCCAATTATATACATACTTAGCACACCTTAGCCATACAGGGCTCTCAATATAGAACAGAAATGCAAAGAGGACGAAACTTACCTCATGCGTCACAACTCGGAATATACCCAAACCTTTATCGATTGTCCTTTTATACTTTCCTAGTCGCTTCTTCTTCCATCATTAGCTATACATTTCAATCATACTTGCAACATCCTTACCATATCTGACTTATAATCCTTTTTACCAATACTTACCTCTGTGCTGATTCCTTCAACTTCTATTGTCCCTGTAATCCCAATATCATCATTCATTTCCTTTGTCAGTACCATTCTTCCGCTGAAACCAAGGGTTAGTGCAAGGAATTTCATTTCCTATGACTTGGCTCTTATCGCACGATCTTAGATATGAAAGAAGGGTAACCATCCTAAATGCCCTGTAGCCTCCTGTTTATAAATGTGGCGCGCAACACACCATAAACAAGACTCTACTGGACACAACCTTGCAGACAACCCCTAGGACGAATCGGGGCTCTGATACCACTTCTGTCACGACCCAAACTGGAGGGCCGCGACTGACACCCAAGACCCTGCTCGGCTGAGTGCCATATTACTATTCCATCCAGGAGTCACAACTTTTTGTGAACCTTTAATCTACGAAATGATGCTTCCGTCAGGATTTTTTTTTTTCAATAAACTCTTTCGTCAAATCAGGGACTTTTCCCTTATCGTTAATTCAAAGAAAACCTTTAGTCACAATAAAATCTTTAAAAAAAATAAAACATAAAAACACATCGACCTATATGGTTGCTTTACACAACTGTCGACATCTTGACGCACTATCCACAGGACACTGTCTGTAAAATTCTGTAACATACACGAGATACCATAACATAAGTACTCTGACTCGGCAACACTCTGAACTGAGATGGAGCTCACCAATCCAGCCGATAGCCTGGGAACATCCTATAACTAATGTCTTCTACTCATCTGTATACACCTACGTGGCATGAAACGCAGTGCCCCCAGGCAAAGGGACGTTAGTACGAATGATGTACCGAGTATGTTAGGCAGAACTGAGACAATATATCTCGACTCGGATGATAAAAGAGTAGCAGACTCAATCTGTACCTGTAATCAACTCTGATAAACATGTATGTGCATATGAACTTTTGATGCAACATGAGTATGTATGTGTGTGTTTATGCCTCTTCGGGCATCATAATCATCGTATACCAGCTGATCAGGTGGTTTGCGTATATAACGCCTCAGCTCTTTTTTCCATCCCCATGAAATGATGTCATGCATGTATGTAAATATGAAAATGCATGAAAATCTTTGGAAACCATCAAAAGACTCACTTCGGAGCAGCTTTACGAAAAACGGGAACTTCTTCCCCTTTTCTTAAAAATAGGAACCACTTCCCTTTTTCATTTGTCTCCTTCGAGACTCAAAAATCAAATGTAAAATGCATAGGAAAGAGAAAACCTTATGAACGTCCCTTTCGGGAATTAGATATCATTATGAAAACGTACAACTTATAGATGCCCCTTCGGGACTTAAGAGGTCAAGGATACGGATTTCTCTACACTGTCTAGGAATAGAGTCTTTGGAGTTCGTTTATTTACTGGCTTCGTTCCGATAATAAGGATTTTCATCACTACCATAATCTTCACCACTATCATGTCTCGCTTTGAATGATCCATAACATAAGCTGAGGCTACATATCCTGAATATAATTAAGAATTATGTAGCACGCTCAGACATAAACTTAGGCCACATGTTATGTAGCACGCTCAGACATAAGCTGAGGCCACCTGTTATGTAGCACGCTCAGACATAAGCTGAGGCCACATATTGTGTAGCACGCTCAGACATAAGCTGAGGCCACATATTGTGTATCACTCTCAGACATATGCTGAGGCCACATATTCTAAATATAATCCTGAATTATCTAGCACGCTCAGTCACGTAATGAAATCATCTAGAACCTTAGACTTGGAAATCTCTAGGATTGGAGTCATTACAAGAATCTTCAGAAATTATAGACTTCTGGCATTTCTAGGAGTAAAAATATTATGGATGTCATGTTTGGAATTAAAACATAGGAATAATGCCTTTGAAAGAAAGGGAAGAGCCTTAACATACCTGATTGATCTCTTACGAATTAATGCTTATTCTCCCGAAATTGCAAATCTGCACTCAAGAGAAATTATACTACCGTTAGACTTGTCGTCATATGCCTATGTCAAGTCTTTAAACCAAACTCCTTTAGAATCTACCAAAATTCGGGCAGCATCTCCCCTGTTTATATGCCTAGCCTGAAATCACAATCGAGCAACCAACAATAACAACAACAATACCAACATCAACAACAATATTATCAATACCAATATATTCCATAAAACATCCCACCTAATGTTTTTCAACATACAACAACAATATACACTTCCTTTCTTCCCAATCAAGGAGCATAACCTCATCAAAACACCAACAACATTAGATATCATCTCTATACATGTAAATCAGCCCAGCCACACGGCCACAACATGCTCAAAATATTCCATAAACACAATAACTACCACACGACACTTTATGACCTTTCCTCCATAACTATTTTCACTTTTAAGATTTGCTAAACCTTCAAATCAACTCAACATAAGAGATAGGATGAAGAAAATACCTTATACTTGAATAAATTCTGCAATGCCAACTTCCTTCAAGACTAAACTTACCACAACATCATGTAGAAGCAAAAACAATCACCTTTCATTGACTAGTTTTGGTGTAATCTTGTTAAATTCTTGATTTAATGGGCTATAAATGTTTGGGGGTTGTGTTGAGAAGTTTCTAGGACTACTGAGAATTTAAAATGCTAAAAAAATGGAGTTAATGAGGTATTTATACCCCTCATAGGTCAGTTCCACCGACCTTCTCAAGTGGGACCCGCAGAAGCCATTTGGCGTACTTGGAGTCTTTATCATAAAATGACCATAATTATTGATCCTGATATCTTATGAGGGACTACCACCTATGGTTGGAAAGATCTTTCAATTATATACAACTTTCATTTTTGGTGTGTTTCCAAATTCCATACGCATAATAGCGTTTTGGCCCCCTTCAAGTCAGATCATCCGAAAACGTATCCTTAAAGCATCCTTTTGGAGGGCTTATGCCCATATTTGGCTTAAGGGTCCTTCTTAAGATTTTCTCAACTTCCCATGTACTACTCATATCACTTTTCATATGTCCTTTATAAAACCCCGACATATGGGCCCCACCTTAACTTACGGTTACGAGGGCTATTCCTCAAGTAACGTATTGACTGATTTACACCATACGGTCTCCAAATGTCATCTATATGTTATTCCTATACTCATATAATATAATCTTCATCCCTAATCCTTGTATAACTTTACTCTCCCTTGAGTTCATACTAAGCCGTTTACAGTCTTGGTAACACAAAATTTTTCGGGGTGTAACACGGAGCTAACCTACCAAGCATTGCTGAACATACATGTCATACTTATTTCTAGGTGGGCCACAAAGCTAGCTCGTGGGCGTCATACTCTATAAGGGCATATATCGCAGGATAATGACACATCTCTATATAATCATCATTAACTGTGCCCATAAATATAAGCCAACGAGGCTGCCACATTCTTATACAACAATACAGACTGATAATGATATGAGACGTCTAGCTACACATATCTGTCTACGAGCCTCTATATAGAATATAGGAATCCATGAAGATGGGGCAGGACTCCGCGATGCCCAAGTACATACACAAAAGGGTAATACCAATAAACTGCAGCTCCGAAACAAATAGAGCCCTCCTGAAACTCTGCCGATGAAGCTCTTAAGGATATGATCCATTCCCCTGCTTTCCTGCGGGTATGAACGTAGCGTCCACAAGAAAGGGCGTCAGTACGAGCAATGTACTGAGTATGTAAGACATGAATAGTAACATGATAAAAGCACGAAGAATAGCGTAAGATAAAAGAATCATTTATACCTCATGATACCCTTTAAGACATTCACCATGCTTACTTAACTTTTTTCTAGAAAAAACATTTCATATATCCATATACATACCTATACAATATCGGTACTCGGCCATAATAAGGCTCGGTAATAGCGGTACCCGACCATAATAGGACTCGGTATTATCGATACCCGGCCATAATAGGACTCGGTAATATCAGTACACGGTCATAATAGGACTCGGTATTATCGTAAAATAGCTATACACATATATAATATAAATAGCATGCATGAGAGCCTAAATAAGAGCTACAACTTTATCGGAGTGATGTAAGGTCGGTAACCTCCGATTTATATTATGAAACAATCATCATAGCTATATCTCACCTTAAGGGACAACTATCATAAGGTGAGATCAACAACAATGAATAAAATCAAGAAAATGATGAAATAAGCTCAATAATCTCATAATAGCATCAAAACCATAAGCTTTGGAATCTCTAGAAAGGGAATCATCATCATAATCATTATCATTGTACAAAACATCTATCCTTAGCATCTTAAGAACTTTGAGAATCATGAACTTCTAGCTTTGTAGGAATAAGGATATTATGGAAGTCATGTATGGGTTCATAAGAAGAGAATCATGCCTTTAGAAAGAAAGGGATTAGCCTTATCATACTTGGAAGTGCTTTTGTCACGACCCAACCCGATGAGCCGTGGCTAGTGCCCGAACTGGACACTCGTATACGAACCTGTTGGATATAGTCAAACTGAAACTAAGGACAATATGAAAATTTGTAAAAGCAAGCTATAGACTCATAACGTCATATATCATAATGAACCTGTCTCCCAAGGAGTCACAGCTAACCAAAACATAACAAAATATGCAAGCCGACAAGGCTGCCACTATATACGGGAATATCCAAAATGAACCATATTGATATAGTTGACCCAAAACCTATATACAATCCACACATGTCTACAGACCTCTAAGAGTATAATAGTGAAATATGACGGGACAGGGCCCCGCCATACCCCTGGATATGCGTAAGTCTATATCAAAGGATACGTACCAAAATGACTTAGGCTCCGGAACAATGGAGCTCTCCAAACAATGAGCGAGAAGTCCTATGGAGGATCACCAACCGAGTGTACGTACTGCTCGCGGGCATGAAACGCGCCTCCCGAAGAAAGGGGTCGACGAGAAATGTACCGAGTATATAAAGCATGAAATACGATAAAGAAGATCATGACTGAATAAAAGATGACAGGAGGCAAGTATGATAATCAAAGATACCAATGCCTTGTGCCTTATGTGATGAGAGTTATGCACATCTATATAATATACCGTACCCGGCCCATTATGGGACTCGGTGAATGAAATCATATACATATATACCATACCCGGCCCTCTAGTGAGGGTCTCGGTGAAATAATCATATATATATATATACCGTACCCGGCCCTCTAGTGAGGGACTCGGTGAACAATGCAATGAAACTGTGCACGAATACATACCCGGCCCGGGACTCGGTGAATGATATATTAACAGCATGCACGAGTAGAATAGCATGAGCAACCATATACAAATTAAATCATCATCTGAGACTCGATAGAATAATTAGAATGAATCAACACTGGAGAATCAAAGACAACTATCATGTCAAGTACCACTGAGAACTAGAATTCTTTGGAATTATGTATGTTCATCGTTCGCTCGTTTATGTAATTCATGCCAAAAAGAAAGAAGGAAGGGATAGCTTTACATACCTTGAAGCGCGTCTATTCATCTAAAATCTACTGTCCAAGTTTGTAATCTATAACAAGGCAATAATTACGCCACAATTAGATGAAAGTCATTCTTTATTACTCATTGTAAGCTAAAAAACAATCTAACGAAAATCCGGCAACATTTCCCTTATTTTTCTTACTCCGTCCCAACTGACCAACAACCCAAAATAATCACAACAATATCAAAAACACACACAACCACGAAAATCATACCAAACAACCCCAAAATATCATCACAAAACAGCCACGAAAATCATACAAAACAGCCCCAAAATATCATCAACAACAGTACCAACCATTATTATACATCATAACTCAGCTGATTCCATCCATTTAATCCAACTAAAACAGCCCCCGATCCATAAATCTCAACAAAGCAACAAACGAGTTTATAACGCTATTTTCTCCGTTCTAATCCGTTAAAATCCTAATTAAACTTATTAACAATGAAAAAGGGACCTTAATCTTACCTTAAGTATTACAGCAACCACGTCAACACTCCTCTTTTTGGCTGATTTTTAGCTCAAACTGAAGGCAACGCGACGCACAACGCTTTTCTCTTCATGAGCTTCGGGATTCGGGGCTCGGATTTTGATCAAAATGGCTTTCTTAGCCTAGAAGTTCTCTCCCTCTCTCTCTCTAATGTTTTGGAAGCTCCTAGATGAAAATGACCAGCTCTCAAATGAATTTTTCATATATATTAACGTTAATGGGCCTCATGGGCCGAAATATACTCATGGGCCGAAATACAAATGTTTGGGTTGGGTCTCAACTTGCTGCCCCGCCATCCCAACTTGCATTGTCCATAACTCCTTATCGCGATATCATTTTGATGAGAGGTTTGTTGTGTTGGAAACTAGACTCGATAAACTTAATTTAAGGCTTTTGAAACACCTTAAAACGCCTCATATACTAGGAGATAAGCCTCCAATAATATGGGATAAAATCGGGTCCGAGATTTTACTGAAGTTGTTCCGATTTATTTCGTTTAACTTCTAATCCTCTTCCAACCCTCATGTAACCTCTTATACATACATATACATACTCATATACATCCATAACAATCCATACATGCATCTCGAAGGGTTCGGAGAATCACAATAACCTTAAACATAATTAGAGAACTCACAAAGCTTCGACGAAACTCCAATCGCTAAAGTCTATTCATATCTTTTGTCCATCTTCTATATCACTACTAATAATCTCAAATACTTTAAAAGGGCACTCATATTACCTCTTATACGTACTCATAACATGATTTCAAATCCTTCAGGTTACCATATCACCTTGGGATACTTAAGGCAACCATATATATAACGATATTCTTACTAACTCGATTAACTTTCCTTGAAATTTCTTAACTTATTCATTCTTGTCTTGAATCAAGTAGCACGGACTTTTACGGGGTGTAACAACACTTCTCAACTTTCCAACCTACTTCTGGTCTCGCAATTTACATATAAAACCATTCATACTATTGTTAGGCTTATCGTCATGTACTTGTTTTAAGCCTTCAAATTAAATCCTCTTAGTATCTGCCGAAATTCGGGCAGCATCTCCCCTGTTAATATCCCTAGCCCGAAATCACAATACAAACAAAACAAGAACAATAGCAATACTGATATCAACATCATCATCATCAACACCAATATACTCAATAAAACATCCCACACGATGTTTTCCTAATGTCTCAACCAATCACTAGCCTTTACGAAGCATTAACAACTAAATCTCTATAATACCATTCAGAATATCAAAAATAGAGAGTATCCTTACCTCAATCAAAGTTGGAAGAGCTTGAAATCTTATTTATCTTCAATAGATTCCTTTGTCCCATCAAGATTTGATGTTTAGAACAAGAGCTACAAAATTATATGTACTTCGCGAGCCTAAATCACGAGATTACACTTGATTTGGGCTAAAATTTATGGGTGGAAGTTGGGAGAATGTCCTAGAGAGTTTGGGATATATTTAGGGGTGTTTGGATGAAAAATAAGAGGTTATACCCCCTTTTATAGTGTTCTAGAATCGTTTTGTACCGACCTAGAATATTTGCGCACTGTAGCAGCGCATTCGCGCACTGTAGCTAGGCGCGCCTCTGCTCCGCCGGCCTAACTTGTAACGTCCATAACTCTCTGCTCCGATGTCATATCGATGAGCGGTTTGTTGCGTTGGAAACTAGACTCCATAAAATTCATGTTAAGCTTTTAATTTGATTCAAAACTCTTCATATGCTAAAAGATATCCTTTCCCCAAGTTGGCTCATTCATGTCGTTCAAAGTAGTGCTCATCTTCTTCTAATGTCATACTAACTCAACTTCTTCCACTCATTTCCTTATAGGACCTTCTGAAATTCCTTATATGCATCCTTCACTTATAAAATATACTTAATAATGCTTCACTCCTTATAGTCCAAAGTTGTTTTACTTAGCCATAATTCAACATACTTATGTTCAAACTTGATAAGTGCTTCTCCGAATGTACAGGGTGTAACACTATATATATATAATAAGTAAATAACATAATTGTCACTACCCAAATAGCCGTGAGTGGCACCCACACTAATTCACCTAGTGGGCGAACCAATCCCCTTAACCAACCATCCAACGAGTACCAATTACTAAGCCATTTTTAGACATATCAAGAATATAAGCAAAGATATAATCATCCAAACGTCTAGTCATGCCATAAATGATTAACAAATGTGGAAGGCTAACCATTATAACCCCAAAATTCGAAAGTTATCGTACAAGGACTCTAAAACATAACTGTCTAAAGAATGAACAGCTGTTTGAAATAAACATAAATGTCCGAAGTGAAATAGACATATAAAGTAAGAAAGATGTTCAGGCGGCCTGGCATGGATAGGAGCTCACCCTCAAATCTATTAAAAACTGGCCTCACGCTAAATATGAGGTCTGGTAGGCGCCTCTGGATCATAATCTACACTCAAAAGAATGCAACAAGGTAGTATCAGTACAAACACTATGTACTGATAGATATCATAGGCCGAATATGATTAGTATCAGACATAAAATCACGAAATCAATAAAATAGACAGATAGGCACAGCAACACATAACCACAAGAAATTATCAACAAGAATAATCCCACGGAATTAAGATAAGCCCACACAACCAACAATCAATAAAAGTAACTCAAATCATGTGATTACTATCACAGCTGTATCTCACGAATTATCTCACTCTGTCATGTATTCATACACACATGCTAAATGGTAATGTTTGCCCAATTAGCCATGACCTGCAGGGGACCCATGGTGTCCATGTACCATTTGCTCCGGAATTGACCTCGGATCACGAGCCCATAACTAGGCCATATCCTCACCCCCTGCCAAATGTGCCTTTTCATAATTATATTATCTTTCTCATCACAATGTATTTCCATTCCACAATCAATTAAGGAATGTGAACATTCAAAAGGTAAATATCAAGGAACACAAGTCACCATGTTACAAGTCATATCAAGACTCACGAATCAATTCATCAAAAGGATGACTAAGAGATTACTTCAAGTCAACAAGAAGAGCATTCATTAACTCCTTCTTTATCATTTCATAATAGTTAATCACAAAATAAGTCAACTAATATCAATTAAGGAATTTCCAACCACACTTTATGTTCGAAGACCTAATCATGCTTCTCCGATCAATCTCATAACATATACAATCAACTAATCAAAGTTTAACTCAAGTAGACTGCAACCTACCTCATTGCAGAACTGGGACAATGCAATCACTACAATAGATTTTCCCTTTCGCAAAGCTTCCGAACATTCAAAATCTAGAAATATAGCGCTACATGAGTATTCGAATCATCTATTCAAATAATACAACAATTGGGGAAAAGAACCCAACTACTCTTACCCTTTTCAAATGGGTAAACTATTACTAAACGTGAATTCATACTAACATCAATCCCAATAATCATATTCTATCCATTCATGGGTTTTCTAATCGTTTCAACCCTTTTACAAGCAGTTTTATGCTAAAGTTACCATCTTTATGAAATCCTAAGTCTCAATACATCATTACCATCATGTAATAACCAAATTCTCATCTTAGGAAGTGATAATCTATGCTCCTAGATGATTAAACAGTAATAAAATCAATAGCCCATTTAGTTATTCCAGGGTTTGCAGTTTTTTGGGTTCTATCATTTCATTCACCATTAGAGACCCTTTAGCTAATCATGGAACCTATCACTATGATGGAATGAACAAGATGAAGGGTTAAGACTTACCTCTCAAGAGTGTTTTAGCCCTAGCCTTAGAATTTCGCCACAGGAGTTCTTGGAAACTGTTTTGGAGTTGTGTGGGGAATGGGCCCAGAATAAAGAATATAAAACACGGATTCTTCCTCGTGTTGACCTAGTCGATGTCTCGCTGCAGTGGTCACGCTATAGCGGGAAGCCTCCCGCTATGGCAAACCTGATTAATTCCCGGCTCCCCGCGGCGGCGATCCTTGAACCGCTATGGTGGACCTACTACTGTGGTCCCTTACTCGCTGCAGCGGTCCATTTTGACCATTAGCTCGGTTTTTCCCCTAGCTTTTCACCCAAAAATCCCAACACCAATTCGAGGCCCTATAGACGCATACAAAACATGCACATAAATATAAAAACACGCTACGGACTCACCCGTGGCCTTGAAATTCCTAATGAAGGTCTAGTTTTCTAAGTCACCCCCCATAATGACCTAGTGGGTCGTTACATTAAATACCAATTAAACAACCGTTCGTCCTTGAATAGACAAAGAGAAGGAACAAGGAGAAGTACCCGACTCAGTGAAAAGCTGGGGATAATTCTTTCGGATATCGGAATCTTTCTCCCAAGTTGCTTCCTCAACGGGATGGTTCTTCCACTGAACCTTCACTGACGCTATTTCTTTCGACCTCAACTTACGAACCTCTCTATCTAGAATAGCAATAGGCTCTTCCTCATAGGACAAATTCTCATCCAACAAGACAGAATCACAACGAATGATAAATGACCTATCACTATGATATCTCTTCAACATAGAGACGTGGAACATTTGATGGACACCTGACAAACTTGGGGGCAAAGCCAACTCATAGGTTAAATCCCCACACGATTGAGAATCTCAAACGGACCAATTAATTTGGGACTAAGCTTAACCTTTTTTCCAAACCTCATCACACCCTTCATGGGTGAGACCTTCAATAAGGCCTGTTCTCCAACCATGAACTCAAGATCTTGGACCTTTCGATCCTCATACTCTTTCTGTCTACTCTGAGTAGCTAAGAGCTTTTCCTGAATCATCTTGACTTTATCTAATGAATCCCTCAACAGGTCTGTACCCCATGGCCTTACCTCAAATGCATCAAACCACCCAATAAGAGACCTGCATCTCCTCCCATAAAGAGCCTCAAACGGGGCCATGTCAATGCTCGAGTAGTAACTATTATTACATGCAAACTCAGCCAATGGTAAGAACTGATCCCAATGGCCACCGAAATCAATCACACACGCTTGGAGCATCCTTTAAGACCTGAATAGTCTGCTCAGACTGCCATTTGTCTGAGGGTGGAAAGCTGTACTAAGGTCCAATCTAGTACCCAATTCTAAATGCAAAGTCTTCCAGAATCGAGATGTAAACGTCATGCCTCTATAAGATATGATGGAAATAGGAACCCCATACAGGCAAAAAATCTCCCGAAGATAAATCTAGGCCAACTTCTGAGCAATATGGGTAATCTGAACCTAAGATGAAGTGGGCAGACTTGGTCAATCTATCAACAGTGACCCAAATTGAATCAAACTTATCCTAGGTCCTTGGAAGACTAACCACAAAGTCCTTCGCTATCCTCTCCCACTTTCACTCTGGAATGGGCATCCTCTGAAGTGTACCTCCGGGTCTCTGGTGCTCGTACTTCACCTGTTGGCAATTCAAACACTATGCAACGAACTCCATAATGTCACGCTTTATCCTAGCCCACCAGTAGTGCTGCCTTAAGTCACGGTACAAGGTAGCACCAGGATGAATGGAATATCTGGAACTGTGAGCCCCTGCTAAAATGGTCTTAATCAAATCATCAACACGGGTAACACAAACAAGCCCCTTGATTCTCAAGACACCCGCATCATCAATCACGGCCTCCTTGGCGTCACTATGCAATACTTTATCTCGAATCTTACTCAAACTCGCATCCTCAAACTGTCTGGCCTTAATCTGCTCCAGAAACGACGATCTCGCCTTAATACAGGCTAATACTCTACCCAAACCAGACACATCTAGCCTCATGAAACTATTAACTCGAGTCTGAACCTCCCTGGCAAACGGACATTCTGACGTGATCAAACGAGCCAAGTTGCCCATGCTAGTTCATTTGCATCTGCCACCACATTTGCCTTGTCAGGATGATACAAATAGTAATATCATAATCCTTCAGCAACTCCATCCAAATCCGCTACCTAAAGTTAAGATCCCTTTGATTAAACACATGCTAAAGACTGTGATGATCAAGAATACCTCGCAACGAGCACCATAGAGATAGTGCCTCCAAATCATCAATGCAAAAATCACAGCTGCCAACTCCAAGTCATGAGTAGGATAGTTCTTCTGATGGATCTACAGCTGTCTGGAAGCATAAGCAATCACCTTCTTTTGCTGCAATAAAATAGCACCCAAAACAGAACGAGAAGCGTCACAATAAACTACAAAGTCCTTGCCCTCCACGGGCAAAGATAGAATAGGAGTTGTAGTCAATAGAGTCTTGTGCTTTCACACTCGTCGGACCACTAAAAAGGTACCTCTTTCTGAGTCAAATGGGTCAAATATGAAGCAATAGAAGCAAACCCTTTCACGAACCGATGATAGTAACTAGCCAAACCCACGAAACTGCGGATCTCCGTCAGGAAAGTGGGTCTGGACCAATCTCTCACTGCCTCAAATTTCTTCGGATCCACCATAATCCCTTCTTTCGAAACCACATGTCCCAAGAAGGACACAGACGCAAGCCAAAATTCACACTTAGAGAACTTGGCATACAACTGCCTGTCTCTCAGCAACCCAAGAACAACTCTCAAGTGTTTTTCATGATCTTCCTTACTCTTCTAATAAACCAGAATGTCATCGATAAACACTATCATAAAATAGTCCAAGTATGGCTTAAAAATTCCATTCATCAAATCCATAAAAGCAGTTGGGGCATTAGTAAGCCCGAAAGACATAATCAGATACTCATAATGCCCATATCTGGTCCGAAAAGCTGTCTTAGAAATATCCTCTACCTAAATTTGTAACTGATGACAACCCGATCTGAGATCAATGTTTGAAAACACAGAAGCCCCGTAAGCTGGTAAAAAAAATCATCAATACGAGGGATTGGGTATTTATTCCGGATGGTGACTTTATTTAACTGGAGGTAGTCAATGCAAATCCGCATAGTCCCATGTTTCTTCTTCACAAACAGAATAGAAGCGCCCCACGGGGAGACACTCGGACGGATGAAACCCTTACTAAGAAGATCCTGAAGTTATTCTTTTAATTTCCTCAACTCTGCTGGTGTCATCCGATATGGCAGGTCCCTAGCTCTAAGTCAATGCAGAAATCAATATCACGGTCCGGTGGCATGCCCGAAAAGTCTGCGGGAAATACCTTCGCAAACTCACGTACCTCAGGAACTGACTCAAGAGATAGACCGTCAACACTGGTATCACGCATATGTGCCAAATAAGCCAAGCACCCCCTATCCACTAATTTCTTTGCAAGAATAAATAAAATGATTTTCTTTAGGGAAGGACTAAGGTTACCCTTCCACTCAAGTCTAGGCACCCCGGGCATAGTTAAGGTGACTGTCTTGGCATGACAGTCTAGGATTGCATGATAAGGAGCTAGCCAACTCATACCCAGGATTACATCAAAATTTACCATGTCTAAAATCACTAAGTCAACCCCGGTGCCGTACCCCATAAGTGTGATAGTACCAGATCAGAAAACTCTATCTACAACCATAGAGTCTCCAACTGGAGTAGATACATGAATAGGGGCATCAAGTAAATCACAGATGTTACACCTCAAAAATTTTCGCGTCGTTTGCATTGTAAGTAAACTAACATAAGCTCGGAGAGGTTATGGAACCCTTATAAGGTTAAGGAATGCTTTTAACAAGGGCTAAGTATGTGTCTAAAGGTTCTGGGATCAAGCAAATCGAAGAAATTAAGTTTGTCAGAATTTTAAAAAACTTGGCAGAATTTTGGACAAGAAATTTTGGTCCAAATTAAGGGAGCTGTATCTCCTAGAATATGATAGTTATGTAGTGAATAACTTACATAAATTGAAGTTCATTGAGTCTAGTTTCCAATGCAACAAATAGTTCGTTGATACGACATCGGAGTAGAAAGTTATGGGCGTTTTAAGATAGGCTGCCGAATGACTTCTCCGGGGGCCCATTTGGAAAGTCAGTGGAACCGTCTTTTAAAGGGTATAAATACCCTATTATCCCCCTTTTATCATCATTTACACTTCTTTTGAGCTCTAGAAACATCCATATACTTCTCCTAAACACTTATAGTCCCTTAGATCAAGAATTCAACAAGATTACACTAAATTAGTTCATGAAAAGTGATTGTTCTTTCTTCTATTTGATGTTGTGGTGAGTTTGGTCTTGAAGAAAGTTGGTGTGGCTAAATTTATTCAGGTAAAAGGTATGTTCTTCATCTTGACTCTGATATTGAGTGGTTTTTGGAGGATTTTAATGGTTTAAAGAGAAGGAAAACATTATATAAAGGTCGTAATTTGATATGTTGTTGGCTTATGGGCTGATTTTTGAAGGAAGCTTCAGACGGATTTGCATATGTTTATCATTTAGTATCTTGATTATGTTATTTTTGATGTTGTGAATGATGTTTGGGAGTTGTTTTGGTATTTGGAGAAAGCAAATGATACAGGGGAAATGCTGTTTGAATTCTGTTAACTTATTAACTAGCTAGGTTTGAGTGTGTAAGTGTTCTTATGGCTTGATTGTTGTATAAATCATCTTGGATTTAGATTTGCAGGCTCGGAAGGTAGACTTTGAGTGGCTAAGTAAGCAGCAAGGTATGTTAAGGCTGTCTCTTTCTTTCTTAAAGCATGATCCTATTGTTATGAACTTTCACAAATGATATCCATAATGTCCCTATTCCTAGAAATACTAAAAGCCTATGGTTCTTGATGTTCTTATGATATCATTGATGTTGATCTCATCTTATGATTATTGCTCCTTCAAGGTGAGATATGTTCATGATGATAGCTCCATAATGATAATCGGAGGTATAATGACCTTACGTCACTCCGATGAATTCGGAAATTTGTTCTTAAGTAGTGTGTTGTAAGACATGAATAATATGCTAGTATTTAGATTCTCTAATGAGGTACTTAATATTAGAAGGAAGGCTTATGATGTATCCGTGTAAATTGACTAAGGATTAGTTAATCAGAAAGAAGTCTTAATGGCGGTGAAATGTGTTTATAAGTCTTATGAAATCATGTAGGCATTAACGGATAAGTAATGATCATGAGGAGTGCATAGAAATCACCCATAGAGGTCTGGTTATGATGTTGATTATATTTACCACTAGTCTACAGCTAGTTGGGCAGATATGTATTTACCACCATGCTACGGCTGGTTGGGCAGTTATTACCACCGAGCTACGGCCGGTCGGGAGATATGTATTTACCACCATGCTACGGCTGGTTGGACAGTTATTACCACCGAGCTACGGCCGGTTGGGCAGATATATATTTACCACCATGCTACAGTTGGTTGGGCAGTTACCACTGATTAGTCGGGCAGATGCGCTCTACCATTGGGTGATAATCGGATAGGCAGTTACCACTGTCTTTGGGGCCGGTCGAGCAGTTTTTACTGATCAGTTGGGCAGATCGCACCAGGATGATAAGTAGGTCAGAGACACAATATTGTACATAGATATAGTTAGGCACATAAAAGTATAGAGAGACATATATGTTAGATTCTCATTGGTAAGTCAGAAACGCCAGGTTGGTTCTTATCCTCTTTCTTTACAGTATATGTTTATTATGTTGCCTTTCCACCTTACATAATCGATACATTATTTGTACTGACGTCTTTTTGTTTGTGGACGCTACGTTTATGCCTGCAGGTATAGACAGACGAGACGAGGATCCTCCACAGTAGGCTGCCTTCAGGTACCAACTCTGATTGGTGAGCTCCACTTCTTTCTGGAGCATTGCCGAGTCAGGGGTTGTAGATGTGTATTTTTATGTTATGGGTACGTCGGGGGCCCTGTCCCGACTTATACGCTTTGGTTATGTTCTTAGAGGCTTTGCAAACAGTTTCCTGTATACAACTTAGTCATGTCTTGTCAGTTGTTATGTTGGCCTCGTGGGCCCATTGTACATATACATATGCATGATATTATGTTCATGGTTGGCCTCCTAGGCCTTATTTTGTCATTCGAGACATAGATGGTGCGAGATATAGTTTGGTTCGCTCGGCCCTAATAAGGTATCCGGCATCACGCCTTACCTAGGCTGGGACGTGACAACAGACCATATCAAGACCTATAGAGAAATATGTAGACACATAAGAAAATGTAGAACTCGGGTCAAACAATATAAAAGCCATCCGGTGACAGACGGAGATGTTACCTATAATAACTGCATCTGAGCCCTCAGCCTCTGTCCTGCCAGGAAAGGCATAACAATGAACCTGTCCGCCAGCAGCCTGCGAACTATTGCGATCAACCTGTCCTGTCTGGGGCTCCGCCCCTGCTGAGATGATGTCCACCTCTACCAGTCTGGAACCCGCCTCTATTAGGCTGGTTGTCGCCTCTACCGGCCGTCTGACCGCCATGTCCAAACCAAGCACGATTACCCCCATAAGATCCTCCCCCTCTACCTGATGCTGGGGCTCTAGGAGTCTGAAACTGATTACCCTGGCCACCATGCCTAAGTCTGGGACAATTTATCTTGAAATGCCCCGTATCTCCACACTCGAAGCATCCATGGTCTAGAGTCGGACGCTGAACAAAAACGGACTAAGCGGAATAACTGCCATAATCTGGAGCTCTGGCCTGCGAACCCCTTCGCTGACTGGCCCTTGATGGGCCTCCAACTGTAGCCTGCATGGCTGACTGAACAGGGCGTCCCGAAAAGACTTGGGAACCCTGGCCCTTAGAGAAAGAGCCACTGAAACTACCACCCTTTCGGGCCTTCTTCTCTGCGTACTTATTATAACCGTCCTGCCTCACACCCTCAACGGTCCTAACATGATCCACTACTTCCTGAAATGAAACACCTGTTGCTGCAAGCTGAAGAGCTGACAACTGAAGAGCAGTGTTCAACCCCTTCACAATCTCCTAACCCTCTCCTTCTCAGTAGGCACAAGCTGGAGGGCATAGCGAGACAACGAATGGAAATAACACTCATAAGCATCCACAGACAAATTATCCTGCTCAATATTACTGAACTGATCACGCATGTGGTCCCTCAAAGTACAAGGAACATATTTGTCCAAAAACACCTGATAAAATTGAGTCCATGTCAATAGAGGTGATCCCGCTGGCCTGCACTCTACAAAAGCCCTCCACTATAACTTGGCATCACCCAAGAGCTGGAAGGTCACAAACTCCATACCATACTTCTCTACTGCCCCCATCTTATGGAGCCTCTCATGATAGTCCATAATGAACTTGTAAGCATCAACGACCTCAGTGCCGTAGAACTCTGGAGGTTTCATCTTAGTGAACCTCCAAAACAAATCATGCTCATCTCCGGTCAACACCGGAGCTCCCACTGGTCTAGGAAGTACCTCCAATCTTAGAGCCTCATCCAAACGAGGAGCCACAACTGCAGCATGCTGTAACCCCGGAGCACGAACTCCGCCCGGAGCTGGATCACCCACTCTGGCACCCTGAGCACCTGGAACAGCTGGTAACACACATGCCTCTGTCAAACCATTGAACAAGTTCAACACTCGGACCATCACATCTGACAACACTGGAGGAGCTATAATATCTGGCTGAGCTGGTGCTGCTGCAAACTCTGCTGCCTCATCTGGAACTACCTGAGGCTCAAGGGACTCAGCACGTTACTGACCAGCCGTAGGAGCCCCACCCCTGGCTGGTGCTACTGCTCCTCTGCCTCTATCACAACCACGGCCTCTGGCCTGGCCTCCTTCACGAACTGCAGCCCCAGTGGCCTGACCTCTCCCGCAAGCTGCGGCCCCAGCGGCCGGCGTGGGTGCCTCATTTGCTACTGCCGCACGAGTCCTCACCATCTATGAGAGAATAGAAAGATAAGTCAAATACCAATTTGAATCACCTAGATACCAATTGGAATCAAGTAGCATGAAAGAAAGAAAGAAAGAAAGAAAGAAATTAAATTTTCCTAGTGTCCCATAGCCTCTCGAAGATAAGTACAGATGTCTTCGTACCGATCCGCAAGACTTTACCATACATGTCCTTGTATAACGAGATCGATGAACCTAAGGCTCTAATACCAACTTTGTCACGACCCAAATAGCCGTGAGTAGCACCCACACTAATTCACCCAGTGGGCGAACTAATCCCCTTAACCAACCATCCAATGATTACCAATACTTGGCCATTTTTAGACATATCAATAATATAAGCAAAGTAATAATCATCCAAACGTGTAATCATGCCATAAATAATTAACAAATGCAGAAGTCTAACTATTACAACCCCATAATCCGAAAGTTATCGTACAAGGACTCTAAAACATAATTGTCTAAATAATGAACAACTATTTGAAATAAACATAAATGTCCGAAGTGAAATAGACATCTAAAATAAGAAAGATCTTCAGGCGGCTTGCCATGGATAGGAGCTCACCCTCAAATTTGATGAAAACTGTCCTCACGCTAAATATGAGGTCTAGTATACGTCTCTGGATCACAATCTGAACTCAAAAAAATGCAGCAAGGTAGTATCAGTACAAACACTATGTACTGATAGATATCATAGGCCGAATAAGATTAGTATCAGATATAAAATCACGAAATCAATAAAATAGACAGATAGGCACAGCAACACATAACCACAAGAAATTATCAACAAGAATCATCCCACTGAATTAAGATAAGCCCACACAATCAACAATCAATAAAAGTAACTCAAATTATGTGATCACCATCACAGCTGTATCTCACGAATTATCTCACTCTATCACATATCCGTACACACATGCTAAAAGGTAATGTTTGCCTAATTAGCCATGACCTGTAGGACACTCATGGTGTCCATGTACCACTCGCTCCGAAACTGACCTCGGATCACTAGCCCAAAACTAGGCCACATCCGCACCCCCTGTCAAATGTTCCTTTTCATAATTATATTATCTTTCTTACCACAATGTATTTTCGTTCCATAATCAATTAAGAAATGTGAACAATCAATAAGTCAATATCAAGGAACACAAGCCACCATGTTACAAGTCATATCAAGACTCACGAATCAATTTATTAATAGGATGAATAAGAGATTACTTCAAGTCAACAAGAAGAGTGTTCATTAACTCCTTCTTTGCATTTCATAATAGTTAATCACAAAATAAATCAACCAAAATCAATTAAGGAATTTCCAACCACACTTTATGTTCGAAAACCTAATCATGCTTCTCCAATCAATCTCATGACATATACAATCAACTAATCAAAGTCTAACTCAAGTAGACCGTAACCTACCTCAAAGCAGAACTGGGACAATGCAATCACTCCGCGATAGCTTTCCCCTTTCGCAAAGCTTCTGAACGTTCAAAGTCTAGAAATATAACACTACATGAGTATTTGAATCATCTATTCAAAAAATACAACAATTGGGGAAAAGAACCCAACTACTTCTACCATTTTCAAATGGGTGAACTATCACTAAATGTGAATTCATACTAACATCAATCCCAATAATCATATTCTATCCATTCATGGGTTTTCTAATTGTTTCAACCCTTTTACAAGCAGTTTTTATGCTAAAGTTACCATCTTTATGAATCCCTAAGTCTCAATGCATCATTCCCATTATGTAATAATCAAATTATCATCCTAGGAAGTAATAATATATGCTCCTAGATGATTAAACAACAATAAAATCAATAACCCATTCATTTATTCAAGGGTTTGCAGTTTCTAGGGTTCTATCCTTTCATTCACCATTAGAGACCCTTTAGATAATCATGGAACCTATCACTAAGATGGAATGAACAAGATAAAGGGTTGAGACGTACCTCTCAAGAGTGTTTTAGACCTAGCCTTAGAATTTCGCCACAGGAGTTCTTGGAAATTGTTTTGGAGTTGTGAGGGCAATAGGTAATAAAGAATATAAAATATGGATTCTGCCTCGCATCAACCGCTGCAATGGTTGATGTCTCGCTGCAGTGCTCACGCTATAACGGGAAGCCTACTGCTATGGCGAACCTCATTAATACTCGGCTCCCTACGGCGGCGAACCTAGAACCACTACGATGGACCCGCTACAGCGGTCCTATACCCGCTGCAGCGGTTCATTTTGACCAGTAGCTCGATTTTCCACCACTTTTTCACCCAAAAATACCAACACTAATCCGAGGCCCTATAGACGCACACAAACATGCACATAACATAAAAACAAGCTACAGACTCACCGGCGGCCTCAAAATTCCCAACTGAGGTCTAGTTTTCTAAGTCACCCCCCATAACGTCCTAGTGGGTAATTACAATAATTTCATCACCATAATTCACCAACATAAAGTAGAAAGTTAAAAGAAATTGTTCAACAGGCCATCTTGGGCTCCAAAAAACACAAATTAAATAAATTGTTCAACCAGCCACCTTATGGCTCCAAAAAATACAAATTAAATAAATTGTTCATCAGCCCACCTTGGGGTTCCAATACCTTTTCCATCACACCTAAGGCTCATCTCCATTGCATCCTCACCACATAGTTATCACTGATTAGACTGTTGGGTTTTGTCACATAAGTATTGTTAAGCAAAGCCTCTATAAAAGCGAGTACAAACCACATGCCCTACTAGTGTCATTGCGGGGTACATTCTTTTTCCTATCGAATTCCCACGGTTCGTTGAGTAACTTTGCATGCAAGTGTGCGAACATGCCACTCTGGTTCAGTAACTTGGGCCACAATTCTAATACGGGTTGTATGCAGTAAAAGAAAGCTTCATCTGGGTAACAAGGAAGGTTGCAATCATACGCATTTATCACTCCCTCCTCAATCTTGAACTCAAGAGTGACAAAATATGTGACATTAATATTCATCACGGTGAGAACCCTTTTTGCACCAACCTACTGGCAGCCACTCGGGTAGGGTCTAATACCAGTACAATAATTGATCACATCATCATCCCACAAAAATTCTGCAAGTCTAACATTCAAAGGCACAGTATTCGAAACTGAACTCTCATTCACCAAGTCTGTGTACCTCTTGAGAAAGTTATTGTAGAAGTTAAGGTCCAAGATTATATCATGGGCATCATAGTGCTCAGAGAAACTGGTTTGCCTCACACGCATTAGAAGTAGGACTTGATCTACATACTGCAGTAAAAGTAGTAAAACAGTCAGTTACTTGTTGTAACAACTAAATAACTTGTTGTTGGAATAAGTAAGTGACTTGTTGCAACAAGTAAGTGACTTGTTGCAACAAGTACGTTACTTGTTGCAACAACTCACTTATTTGTTGGAGACAGCTTCAGTTTTTGTCTCTGTTTCCTAATAAAATGCAACAACTAAGTGACTTGTTGGAACAAATAAGTGACTTGTTCAACAAGTAAGTTACTTGTTGCAACAGCTCACTTATTTGTTGGAGACATCTTCAGTCTTTGTCTCTATTTCATAACAAAATGCAACAACTAAGTGACTTGTTCGAACAAATAAGTTACTTGTTGCAACAAGTAAGTTACTTGTTGCAACATCTCATTTATTTGTTAGAGACATCTTCAGTGTTTGTCTCTATTTCATAACAAAATGCAACAACTAAATAACTTGTTGGAACAGCAAAGTGACTTGTTGCAACAAGTTGTTGCAACAAGTCACTTAGTTGTTCCAACAAGTTATTTAGTTGTTGCACTTTGTTATGAAATAGAGACAAACACTGAAGATGTCTTGCAACAACTCACTTATTTGTTGGAGACAACTTTAGTTTTTGTCTCTGTTTCATAACAAAATGCAATAACTAAGTGACTTGTTGGAACAAATAAGTGACTTGTTGCAACAAGTAAGTTGGAACAAATGATGGCTGTGGCTCTAGCCAATTCTTCTTTTACCTGATCAATCAATTTGTCCGGCATAGATTCCACGGGCCCTAAAGTAACAAGACATGGCATGTTCGATTATCATTTTGTCGGGACAAGCCATGAGTGCACAACCTACAACAAACAAACAGATATATTCAAATAGTGCTAATAAATTACAAGTTGTTGTAATAGATTCACAAGTTAACAATTTAACAAATAACTTAATCTGTTGCAGCAGGTGTCAAACTTGTTAAATATTTTCCAACAAATTCTAAGGTTGTTGCGGCAGATAAATATATCTGTTGCAACAAGTAGTTACTTGTTATAAAACTATTCAGGGATACTTTCCAACAGATTCCGACTTACTGCTTCCTTAGAGGGGGTTAAAAGGATCAAGATTCATTTTGTTGTTGTTGTTTTTGGCAGTTAACTATCCGAGGATTCTTGGAAAAGAAACTTCTTCCGAGTAGTCCTTGACTGATTTCGGAGGTAAGGAATGGTTTCAAATGCCCAAGTCTAGAAAAAATGATGCCATAAAAAATTAGAATAATCAATGAAGTAAAAGAATCGAAAAGATAAAACATTGAAGAAAGAAAGTTTACTATGAAAGCCTAAGGGAAGCCATATAGGTTGACTGTCTTCACATCTGGGTTGAAATCTCTCAACAAATATTCAATAGTCAACTGAAAACTTTGATGAACCCATGAATAGTTATTGAATGCCTTATGATCCTCCGAGAGTTTAATTAAACCTAGTGATGTACTCCTCTTTACATCTTTTGCCCAAAGAATAGAATGCACAAGCCAAACTAAGCACAGTGACTCCTTGTGCTTTCTTGACATAGTTGTTGACTTCAAGTCTTCCAACAACTTCTCTACCTTCTAGCTCTTTCCCACAACATCCACTAAATCCAAATCATTATCAACCTTACCTTTGCCTTTCTTGGCTATCTTGGATAGCTTGGCTCTATTCTTTAATGTAACTGTAAGAAGAGGCTAAGAAGGAGCATGTCATCTCAGTCCGGTCACTACGGCAAACTCCTTGATACTAAAACAAACTGGCATGCCGCAGAAGTTTATCCATATCTCATCTTGTTTGCTACAAATAATGCTGCGTTTGAGAAGACCAGACACAGTGGTCATTTAAAACCGCACATTGTTGTCCTCGGGCAAATCTAGATACATCCCAAAATATTTGGCCCTAAAGAAAGTCTCCAAGTCCTCCTCTTGAAGTGTCTTCCTAAAGTTATCAAAGGGCTTGCCCATGACTAATTTTACAACAATATCACCATTCAAATCACCGTGTTCATCCAACGGTATCCACACCGGAAACTTCTCAATACTGAAACTTTTGACGACTTCATTGGCCGAAGGTCTGTTAATATCAGTCCCAATAGAAGACTCCACAGTACAGGACTTGAAATTCTCATCATGTAAATTTTTTGTTCTAATTTCAGCCCCGGTCATCGACCTTTCTAAAGAAGCAGTTTTATCCTCTTCGGATTCCTTTTTTTTTTTTTAAATAAAAAAAATAAAGTCCACTAGGCTTTTGGCCTAGGGCTGATTTTCTATATTTTCTCAAAGTAAAATTCCTTAGTCTTTACAAATGTAGCCAAAGGCTAATAAAAAATGCAAAATTAAACTAAAGATCAATTTAAGACTTGTGAGGTGTCTTAAATTGATTCTACAAATTGCTAATAGATGAACTAAGAAAGCAAAAGCTATGTAAAATGAAACTAGAACTCCAAGATGCCACTCTTGAATCTCTGATGCTTGTCTAAAGTTGCTTCCCCGACTATTGTGTTGCATGCATGGCCTACTTGTATTTGCCCATGATGATTTCAAGCACCAATGAACCAAACAAAACCTCAGAACCATGCATAACAATTTCTGCTGTCTCCTGATGCTGCTATCTATGACACTCTTAATGTTCATATCCTTTCTTGAGTTAAGATCAATGAGCAAAAAGAAAAGGTCAAAACACTTTATATAGTTGCATCTCTTCAGGTGATTGAGCACAGAGTGCTAATACCATACCTAGAAGATTTGCCAATATACATATAATTTTTGACCTCCAGTAGATATGTAAATGTGCATCCTCTCCTTGTAACCTGTACCATATACTGTGAGCTGCAATGTAGTTGAGTGCAGCAGTCCATCTCTCCAATTTACAGAATCTTCCACTGGCTGGATCTTCAATGTTGTCGCTGGTTAGCCATCTTCCTTTACAAAGGTTGAAACACTCTCTACATATTGACTTATTTTCCTCAGACAGAGCATAAAATGCTAATACCACTGAGTAAAAATTAGTCCCCACGTGGATCATGTTTGCCTTTGCATCAGTAATTTAGATAAGCCAGCTCCATGCTGCATCTAATGACCTGCATCTTCCAGCTTCTGCATATCCAAAGTCATACCTTCCTCGACAAAGGTCTATACAATTGCAATAAGTTGTCCCAATTCCAGCATGACACTGAAGATGGGCCAGGATATGGATCCTGTTTGCCTTTGTATCAGGTCTTCTCATGTGTTTCCTTGTAAAAGCTGTAATCTGCCTCCTGCTTCTTGCTAAATCCATATCCTGTCTAAATGAAGTAAGATCAATGGATGAATACCATATCCAAAAACAGTACCAAATCATGTCCTCTATGAGAAGGATCACTAATACACATTATGGATAGGTCTGCAAATGATATGTGAACCCTGTGATGCACTTTTTTCTTGCTTTCATATCATCTCCTGTGCATGTAAGATCAATGAAACAGTAGTGAAAATATAAAGTTAACCATGTATGCATCAAATCATATCCAAAAGGATCAGTGACATATACAGAAGTATTTGAGCTTGCAATCCAGGTGGTCCTATTCCTCCATCTTGTATGAATTCTATCAATCACCAAAGTGACAATGTAGCCTGCAAAATGGAAAAATAAGTTAATAGAAAACACTATCACTATACTCTCCTCCCTAAGGAATTGAGTATAGTGATAAAGGCCTCTCCACTTCCCTCCACCAGATCTCTCCTTCAATATCTCCTCTGAGTCTTGATTCTCAAATAAGGACATTGTAGCTTATCACTATTGAGAATCCTCTTCCCTTTTGAATCCAGTTCTACAAAGGAGTTGGCTATCACTTCTCCATGATCAAGAGCATAATTTTCCAAGTGATCAGCCACTTGATTGCCATCTCTCTACATGTGCAGCACTTGTACATCAGCATTGTCAATTATGTCAAGTGTTTCCTCCACCACAAAAGCAATATTCCAATAAGGCTTCCACCGTCTATCCAAGATATTCTTCATTAGCAAAGAATCGGTTTCAAGTATGAAAGAGTAAACATGGTGAGAGAGGCAGTATCTAGCAGCTTCAAGTAATGCCAGTGCCTCTGAATCAGTATTGGTACTAGTTTCATCCTCTTTCTCCTTTGCATAAGCATGAATCAGATCTCCATTGCTATTTCTCACACAAAAAGCAAATGAGCTCCTACCAGGATTGCCCCTAGTAGCACCATATGTGTTACACTTCCAAGTTCCATAATTTGGCAAATTCCACATAACTTGAGTAACTTGTAATTTTGGTACAAATAGAATTCTGAGAATGTCATGCCACCTATGTGGGACTGTTTTGATTCTTGGTTTTCTTAATCTAACAAGTTGTTGAATAGTATTTTAAGCTTGATAAATAATTCTGCTGATTGTAACTTTATCCCTATGCTTATCTCCATTTCTTTTCTTCCAAAGTCCCACACAATGATAGAAGGCGCAACATAGAAAATAGGCTTCATTCTTCTCATCACATCAACAGTCCACCATTTCAAGATTACTTGCTGCAAATGCATTCCTGCAATGTTAAAACCAACAGCTGAACAGAAATAGGACCGTGTCCTTTGTGCAGATTCATACCTCAAAAAGATATGATGTACTGATTCCTGTTTTGGTTCAGGACAACAACAACACTTAGAAGGCATATTGTAACCCCAACTTCTAACCACATCATCTAAGGGTACTTTGAAGTGCCAAACTCTCCACATCAGTAGTGAAATTTTGAATGGTAGTTCTTTCACCCATAAGTTCTTATACACCTATTTTTTTCAACCTTACTCCTTATGTATTCCCAAGCAGACTTAACAGAAAATTCCCCTCTAGTTTCAAGCATCCACCAAGGTTTGTCAAGTTCAACAGTCTTAGCAGGAGGCTGTACTTCATTGAGAATGTACTCAACTAGTTCATCAGGAAGATTGTTCCTTATGGCTGGAACATGCCATCTTCCTTGAGTCACCACATCAGATACATTATTAATCTCCTTATTGCAATAAAAGTCTGGTGGAGTTAGAAAGTATAAAGGGCCTAAACCTGACCGGTTATCAAACCAAAACAGTGTTGAACCCATTCTAGGCTGCCACCAGATTTGATGATCAATCAAGTCCCTTGCTTGAAGCAGTTTCCTCCAGATGTGAGATCCTCTCTTCCAAGGCACCAGAATAGGATTATTTTTCTTCAAGTATTTGTTGCTCATGAATGCACTCCACAAAGAAGGTTTAGTTCTGAAGTTCCACCACAACTTAGCACACAATGCCACTGACATGTCACTAAGGGATCTGAATCCTAGTCCACCTTCATCTCGAGGCAAGCATACTGTATACCACTTTGTCCAATGTGTACCCCTCTCACCAATGGTATTGCTCCAAAAGAATTGAGCAAATATCTTGTGAAGCTTTTCAATAACAAAAGAAGGATCAATTGCTGAAAGCAAGTGCATTGGCATTGCTTGTAGAACATGCTTCAGCAAAATGGCTCTTCCACCAAATGATAATAATTTTCCTTTCCACCCTTGAAGCCTGTTTCTAACTTTGGAAATCAACTCTGAGTAAAATGAAATTTGTGGTCTGGCATAAAAAATGGGACAGCCTAGGTACATTAATGGAAAATTCGTCCTTGCAATACCAGTGATCCTCTCCACTTTTTGGAACACCTCATTATCCACTCTGTCATGCAAGTATATATAACTTTTGGACTTGTTAATCAGCTGCCCAGAAGCTTGTTCATACTCCTTTAAAACATTCATGATCAGTCTTAAGGATATCTCACAAGAGGATGAGAAGATGATGGTGTCATCTGCATAGGATAAGCGGTTGATTTTTGGACTCCATTTAGGCAAGCCAAAGCCAGTAAGCCACAAGTTCTCATGTAGTGCATTCAATCCCCTTGATAACACCTCATCAGCTAATATGAACAATTGTCATGACCTATTTTACCTAAGCCGTGCGAGCACTTACCTTCCCACCTCGATAAGCGAACTCTCAACCCAATAATAAATAAAGTCAAAAATACATAATTAACCAACCAGAAAAGAATAGATAAGTAAGTCTCATGATGGATATATATATATATATATATATATATATATATATATATGTAATATGATAGTGCGGAATAATAATAATGCCCTCAGGGTCTAATCTGAATAATATAAGAACATCTAAAAGGGAAATAATACAAGTCTGGAATAATAATATATAATTGTCTATGTCTCTGAATAGAATAGGACATAAAGATATAGAAGTCTTTAAGGCAGCGAAAGGCCATGCTCACCCTGGAAACTAGGAGAAAATGCTGGCCCTACTATCAGCCACGTGTCACGGAAGTGGATCCGACCTAATACTCTGCATTCATAAATGAATGCAGCAAGTGCAGGTCAGTACAAAACAACAGTACTGGTAGGCATCATCGGCCAACTAAGCATAGCTAATATAATTCAGATAATAAAGTAGATAAGAAGATAAACCAACAAGTATAAATCAAATGTAATCGAATCCAAGTACACGTCATTGCCTAAGTAAAACATCTAATCTCAAATGTGCCATATCAAGTCCGAATCCAACATCACAAGTACAATACCAAACATCTCCAAAATCAAGCCATAATGCAATGCAATGTAATAGTGTATGAATGCAATGCCATGCAAATGGTGTGTACACATGTACTCCGGACGAAAATATTGACATCTCGGTAGCACAACCCAGTGTGACTCGCGAAGTCTAAGTGCCATCCGTCCTGAATCTTTGCCCAACAGACAGACGAGACCCCAGATCTTTAGCCACGGGGGGTTCTCATCGGCACCACTCTGGGGGACCAGCGGAGTCCATGCACTCTCTCAATCAACGATTCCGGAACTAACATCGGACATCGACCATCTTACGTCACTCAATTAAAATTGAGCCCAACTGATCAAGTGTTTCATTAAATATCATCAGTAACCCAACAGTGTATTATGAAAATGAGAGTGCGTGCAATACATGTATTAACATCAATAATCATGCTCAATATCACAAGTACCAACAATGGGTACACCAACAATATATCCGAATCACAAATACCAACAGTATGTATGCCAACAATATAACCGAATCACAAGTACTAACAGTGGGTATGCCAACAATATAACCGAATCACAAATACCAACAGTAGGTACGTCAACAATATCATAATCAAGATGATAAAATAGAATCCAACATCTATCAACACTCATGGCATCAAGCTAACATAATAGAACAATCAAATCACACATAACGGGGTGGCTAGCCGCAAACACACAACACGACCCAACCTAAGGCAATATCCAACCCAACTTCATACCCGAAGGTTCACATGCTGTCTCCGACAAAATAATCTAAATATGTGTTTCACTATACGAAGTCTCATCAAAGGTAAGCCATAACTTACCTGGATGGCCGAACTGCAACACCAATAACTCACTCCTTTGCCTTTCCTTTCGGCTGAACCTCAGAACCAAAGTAGTCTAACCATAATTGAAATCTAGATTAAAAATCATGAAGAATGATACTAATATTGTAACCATTCTATTTAGGTCAATTCTAACCCTAGAAATTGGAAAAACGGGCCCACAAGGGCAAAACGGGAAATTCAGAAGCAAAATACCAAATTAAGTACTAGGTGATCATAACCCAACCACTAATTGCTTATTTAACTCAAGGATTAGCCTAATTTCTGATTTCAAGTAAAACCCCCAATTTGGGTATAAATCCTAACTCTTTGATTTCGAAATTCAACACCAGAAATGGAAGATATACGATTAACAAGCTTAGATTCATCAAAATCTAACATAAACCCCATCAATTTCATCATTAGTAAACCTAAATAACGGGGCCGAAATAACGGCGCCGAAAGCAGCTTCTAGACCGCCCCCGACCGGGCCAAGATGTTTATAGCCCCCATTTGCCCAACATGCCGCCATAGAGGTACCTGTGGGACGGCCCTGGTGCCGCCAATGCAGGCACCAGGTACCAGAATTCCCCAAATTTTCTAAGTCCCAAACGAAATCCCGAGCCATTCCCGAGGCCATCTGCTCACATACTATACACATAGACACATATAAAAACACGCTACGAACGCGCTCGTGGCCTCAAAATTCCGAATTGAGGTCTCGTTGACCGAGTCAACCCCGGATGCCTTAATTCCAATTTCCTAAGCCAAGTTCCAAAATGCATATGAGTGCATTGGGAACCGAACCAAATACACACTCAAGTTCTAAACGACCATCCGGACCTCTCGGAATCGACGAAATAGCAAAAAAGGTTCGTTTACCCAAAAGTCAACTTTGGGTCAACCATTTTTCACTTTAAGCCTATATTTCACAAAAGTTGCCCGAATCCGGTCTAGACACCTCGGGAAGCATGCCAACGGTTCTCTCGAGTAAAAAATGAGCTAATCAATGCTCAGGAAAGGGCGAGAATGCCGAAAAGACTATAACGACCAAACAGGTCGTTATAACAATGTAGGTGACAACGTATCACTTTGTTTGACACACCTAGTAGAATGGAAAAAACCATGAGGTTGACCATTCACTAACACTGAGTACCAGTTATTTCCAATAATCTCATAGATCAGGCTAATGAATTGTTCACCAAATCCCATTTGTCTCAGAACATTTTTAAGAAAAATCCATGACAATCTATCATATTCCTTTGTCATTTCCAACTTCAAGACTACATTAGGAACAATTTGATGATTTCTCTTTTTAGTTTTGAGTCTGATACCAGTGATGATCACTTGTGTTAATAAAATGTTCTCTATAATGCTCCTTCCTCTCACAAATCCTGCTTGATTTTGAGATATCAAATCTGGAAGCAAATGAACTAGTCTTTCATGCACAACTCTAGAAAATACATTGTTTATAAAATTGCTCAAACTTATAGGCCTCATGTCACTAAAAGTTTGTACCTCCAGTTTCTTTGGTAATAAAACAAGGTTAGTGTGAGTTATGTATCTTGGAAGTTCAAATCCCCTGAAGAAATCCCAGACCATGTGAAATATGTCATCACCAACTATGTCCCAACATTTTTGAAAAAACATGTTACACCTTGTAGTTTTTGTACGTTGAGATTCGCTAGGTGCTAGTTGTTCAATTATGGACATTGGAGTTACTGTCGAGGAGATATGAAATCATATGCACTTATCTTATGATTAAAAAGGGTTTGAGCTCATATAATAGGTCATGGAAGGATTGGAGAACAACTGAACTAAGGAGATTAAGTGTTTGGAACTCTAGAGAAAAGTTGGGTAAGATTTTGTACGACAACTTTGGTCCAATTTGGGGAAAGAATATCCTTTAGTATATGAGGAGTTTTGGAGAAAATCAAAAGCTTAAATTGAAGTTCAAAAATTCTAGTTTCCAATGCAATAAACCATGCATCGATCTGACATCGGAATCAACCGTTATGAGTGTTTTAAGACGGGCTGCCATAGAAGGAATTTACTCTGCGTGAAAGTGCCTGGAGGTGGCGCAAATGCGCAGAGGACCGAGGGTTAACTCAGCGCGAACGCACTGAGTGATTTTTAGGTCGGTTCAGGCAGACTCTGGAACATTATAAAAGTGGCTCACCCCCCTCATTTTCCATCCAAAAACACTCCAAACCTCTCCAAATTTCTGGAAAATTTCCTCCAACTTCCATTCATCAAATTTTAGCCCAAATGAAGTATAATCACCGGATTTCGGTTCTGACAGTGTATAGTTACGATTATAATATCGTATTGCGGTGAATCTTGGCTAGAATTCAAGGTGAATATTGAAGGTATTGCGGTTCCAGCAAAATTAAGGTATGAATCTTCCTTTATTAATATTGATTTAGGCTTATTTACAACGGTAGAGCTATTAAATGATCGTATACCCAATTTGTTCGTTAAGAAATTGGATAAACATCATGTGGGATGTTTTATGGAATATTTTGGTATTGATGATGATGTTATTGTCGTTGGTATCGTTGTTGTTGTGTCGGTTGTTGGTATTGTGATTTCGAGCTAGGGATATAAACAGGAGAGATGCTGCCCGAATTTTGGCCGATTCTAAAGAAGTTTGATTTAAAGACTTGAGATAGGCATATGACGATAAGTCTAACGGTAGAATGATTTCTCTTGAATGTAGATTTACGAGCCCGGGAGAATAAGCATTAAGTTATTATTCCTTTGTTATGAACCTATACATGTTTTCATAATGTCCTTCTTCCTAAAAGCTAGAGATTCATGATTCTTAGAGTTTTTGTGATGCTAAAGATGAGTATGTTTTATGATGACAATGACGTTGATGATGATCCTATTTCTAGAAGTTTTAAAGTTTATGGTTTTAATGCTATCATGAGATTATTGAGTATACTTTATGTTGTCCTTGCTTTTACTCATTGTTGTTTATTTCACTTCATGACCATTGTTCCTTTGGGGTGAGATATAGCGATGATGATTGTTCCATAATAATAAATTGGAGGTTACCAACCTTACGTCACTCCGATAGAGTTATAGCTTTTGATTGAGCTCCCATACATGCTTATGTTTATGCATGATTACATCGTGCCTACTTGGCCGGGCAGACACCACTACTGTGGGCGTAGTGGGCAGCTTATGGATATAATAATAACACCGTGCCTACATGGTCGGGCAGTCACCACTAGTGGGCGGCGTGAGATGGTTACCCCGGACGCGGGCTAATGATTACGATATATATATGTATGAGGATTTTTTTTTAAAGAAAGCTAAGCATGCATGATATCCGCCTTACGAGGCAAGCAGATGTACAGGTTAACTTTATCTCATATTATGCTCCATGTTTCTTGTTATGTTATTTTCATGCCTTACATACTCAGTACATTATTCGTACTGACGTCGTTTTCTTGTGGACGCTGCGTTCATGCCCGCAGGTGGACAGGTAGACGAACCTAATTCTTAGGAGCTTTACCAGCAGATTTTCAGAAAGGCTCCAATTGTCTCGGAGCTGCAGCTTACTGGTACTACTCTTTTGTACGTATACTTGGGCACGGCGGAGTCCTGCCCCGTCCTTATGGATCCATGTACTCTTTATATAGAGGCTCGTAGACAGATGTATGTATCTAGATATTCCGTAGTCTTATCAGTACATATTGATGTATAGTGTTTAGACAGCCTTGTTGTCTTATGTTTATGGGCATGGTTGCTGATGATTACATAACGATGTGCCATTATCTTGTGTTACATGTCCTTACAGTGTATGATGCATATGAGCTAGCTTATGGCCCACCTAGAAATGATTATGGGGTATATGCTTAGTGGTACTCGGTAAGTTAGCTTCGGGTGCCCGTTATGGCCCTGTAGTTGGGTCGTGAAAAAATAGGCCAGTGAAGCCATCAGGTCCAACTGCACTTTCACTATTTAAATCGAAAACTGCCTGCTTCGCTTCATCCTTTGTAGGATTTGCAATCAATTCTTCATTTTGTTCTTTTGAAATCATGGATGGAACATGTTTCAGAATATCAAACTGTGTAGGGACAACATTTTCATGAAATTGTGCCTGATAAAATCTGACTGCATCTTTTGCAATTTCATTCTCCTCATCAAGCCAAATTCCTGAACTGTTTTGAATTCTGCTCAGCTGCCACCTCTTTCTTCTTCCCTTCACATGAGCATGGAAAAATTTGGAATTTTTATCACCATCTTGGAACTAGGACATGCTTGCCTTTTGTTTCCAAAATTCCTCCTCTAAATGTAGTACTCTTGTCAATTCAGCCTGAACCTTCATGAGTTTTTCTCTGTTGGCATATGATGGATTGGCTTCAAAAATTGCTTCATGAGCTTTAATGACCTCCTCCAAGTTAGTAATCTTCTAAAAAATGTCACCATAAGTACTTTTACTCCAAGTTGATAACACTTTCTTCAATTTCTTTAGTTTCACATTGAAAGTCATGAAATAGTTAGCCATTACATCAGTCTCCCAATTATCTTTCACCATATCTAAGAAAGTATCATGTTTAGTCCAGAAATTCAAGAATTTGAAAGACTTCTTAAACTGCTGAACTTGTTTTTGCATTCAAGTAGTAGTGGTGAATGATCTAAACCAAACTCGATCAAATGTGTGATCTCTAATCCTGGAAACAGTTGCTGGAGTTCAAAGTTGCCTAAACACTTGTGTAGTCTCTTGAACACACAATCTTCTTCACCCTCCCATTCCACCAAGTGAAGATACTAACTTTGTAGCCCAGGTCTGAGATATTACATGATTGAATGCAATGCCTAAAAGCTTCTACTTCATTCAGTGTAACTGGAAGGACCCCATATTTCTCTTCTTCATCAATAATGACATTAAAATCACCTCCCACAAGCCAAGGTAATGTCATGTCTGATGCTAAGTGATACAAGGATTCCCATAATTCTATTCTTTCAATCCTGTCACATTTGGCATACACCAATGTAACAAGCATCTCTGTGTTATTGTTGGAGTTTGACAACTTCAATGTCATTTGCTGGACACTGTCTACAAGCACATTTACTTCATATTCAACATCCACAAAGGCCCATATTTTGCCTGAAACATTGCATAATGCAGTTTCCAGGCCTAATCTTCTCCTGTAACTATCCAACTTATAAGCTTGTTCGAAAGGATTCATCAAACCTATAAGGAAGAATCTGTGTTTTGTATGCATTGACAAAAGCCTTTTGAAAGCTTTTTTGGTATTCACTGATCTAATATTCCATATTAGTGCATTCGTCACTTATTGTGGGATTTAGAATTAGTCTTCATTGTTGTCACCCCTAAAACATGAGGTGTATCTTTTGTTACCTTTTTCCTTGTTTTTCCTGCACCTTTTGCCACCTGCCTAGGAGATATATCACCCTCCTTTGCAGCATTGAAAAAATTATGTGCAGTGGACTGCTCATCTATGTCTATTCTAACCTCATCACCAATAGGAAATGCAACTTACATGTATTCAGTTTCATGAATATTAGCAACTTGGTTCTGGTTTTTACCAGAACCATATTGCACTAGTTGATTATTCTTCCCACCTGATCTTCCTTAGAACTTGCTGCCTTTCTTGAATTACTACTATTGTTTTGATTTGCTACACTTACTGCTGCATTGTTTTGTTGCTGCTTTTGATGTGAATTATTATTCTCATGTACCTAAACTAATCTTGATGGTGTAGTAACCACAGTCTCCACTTTCTCCTCAGCCTGTATATTGGTAGAAACACTAGCATGTTTCACAGCACTACCCTTTGAGACTTGTATAGACTGCTGCTGCCTGATTGCAACATCTTGATCTACCCTCTGAGCTTCCTCATCAATTTGTACCTTGTCTTTCTCAACCTTAGTACCAACTTCAACACCAACAACTGCTTTAAGCTCTTGGATATGATCCTTAACCTGTTTTTGAACAATTAGATGATCCTGACTATTCCTTTCACCATTTGATTCCTCTTCAAACATGGCCTTAACCTCTTGGGAAGCTGTAATCTCACCCTCCTCCATAATTTCCTCCACCTATTCATCCTCAACCTTCGCACTCCACAATTTTCTATCCTTACTAGTACCTTTATCCTCAGGCAAAATAGTTGAAGGATTAGTGATACCTATGTCCAACCCTGAATTAAAGTTGCTTCCACCCACTCCTTAGTCCTAGAAGGTGTAGATTTCTTCCTTCTAGTTGTAAACACTGCTGCATTGACATTCAACACTTTCTCAGCACCATGAACACTAGTTGTACCCTCTTGATCACCAGGTGCCACCACCAACTGCATTTGAGGATTATCAACTGTATTTCCCACTTCTGCATGAACTGATTGTTCTTGAACCTGATTTACCATCAACATACCTTCATGTCCACCATCCTCATTTTCTAATGCTGCAAACTTATTAATTGTTTGAACAGCACCAGGTTTCACTAGTTCACCTTGTTTACTTGCACCACCATTCTCCTTTGTTGTTGGCAAAGCAATCTGCTTTTGATCATTGTTCCAACTTGTTACATCCCGTATTTTCGTACGTCAGAAAGCGTGCGAGTTAAATGACACTACTAACAGACATGAGGTTATGCCCCAAGCTTATAGGTGGTTAAAGTGATAGTACACATGTATCGTAAGGATTTGAAGTTAAACCAATTGAAGAAAATAAGTTTTGTCGAGTTTCAACATTTATTTGAGTGAAATACGGTCCAAGCTATAATATTCCGTATTTTTGGACAAGAAAAATTTGATCGTCCAACATGAGCAAATTTACCCGAGCCCAGAGAATTCGATCATATTCAAGGATGAAAATCGAGAGCTTCGTGTACAAAGAGTTTGAGGTCCCGAAATAATTTAGGACTTGACAAGTGTGACCACGATAATTGAGAATAATATTTTGTGTGCACCAAAAGGGGATATGGACTAGTGCTACGTCACATAATCATGGCAATGAGTATATGAAGTGTACTAAAAATAATTGTTATTAAAGTGAATTGAGATCAAGAAATTAATTATGTGGATAATTGATTAAATATTGGATAAAGTGGGGAGACAAGGGATTAATTTTGGTATTAATTAAGTTAATGGGTAAATATTGTATGGATATAATCCATGACTAATGGACAAGTAGCATAGTTAAAGATAGAAAGGATGCATTTAAGTATCACATAAGGTTTTGGGTTGATGTGTCAACACAAGGTTCCATATATGACACATGTAAAGGGAGAATATATGTCATGAATTGACCTTATAACTTATCACTTACTAATTACATTACAAAAGAATTCAGCAAAAAAAAAAAAAAAAAAAAAAAAACGTATAAGACCATTTGATCAACCAGATCCAAGAATCATAAAATGTTCACATTAATTGAATTTTCGGATATAGAAACGGGCCTTCGTCTACGAGAGCACGGAGTGCCGCTGAGGTCTTTTCAAGTGGGAACGAAGAAACTAGCGCGTCTTGCTCTATATTTCGATCTCATTGTTCCGTTTTGTCGCGTTGTTTAATCCGGGCTTTTGTCGAAGTGAAGTAAGGTGGAGGAAGAGTACTTCTTGGCATATAAGGTAAGAAATCCTCTCTCCTAGATGTATTTGAGTTATCCGAGTCGTATCTACGTTGCTAGATGAAAGAATTATGAAAATTATATCGGAAATCGGATAAATTGTTGTTGTTATCATGTGGGTTGTTTGGTGGTTGTTGTGTTTATTGTTATACTATGTATATACGAAAATAAAGAAGTGTATACAAGCATCGGTATACGAGTGTATATTGGGCTGTTTTGGAAGTGATTTAAGAATGGATTTAATTCTAGTTTGATATGAAATTGTTGGTATTGTTGTTTTTGGTATTTTGATTGATGTTTTGGCTGAATTAGAATCTCGAGGATTGTTAAGTTTTCAGGGGAAATGCTGCCCGAATTTTGTTAAGTAACGTGCTAGCTTAGGCTTTGGATTTTGAGCGCGCTATAGTTAATACTTCATATCAATAATGTTGTTGTAGATTGGGAAGCCCGAGATCTGATTTGTGGTTAGCTTGGAGCAGATAAGGTATGTTAAGGCTATCCCTTCTTTCTTTTTTTGGCATGGTCTATGTGAGACAAACAGACGACGAACGTATAAACTCCTAAGAAGCTCCTATTCTTAGGGATACTAGAATGGCTAATGTCCTTGATTTTCCCGAAGTTATTTCATTATATCCTGATACGTGTCTAAGGGTCCTGAAGTCTTATTTGATATAATCCATAGCGACATTCGAGGGTACTTGACATGATTTGTTGCCTTTGATTTTCAAGTGTTAGTTCATTCTACTTATTCTATTGAGTCTCGATGATGATTTAGTTTGTATATGGTTGCTCACTATTCTCGCTCGTGCATAACGTTAATATATCTTTCACCGAGTCCCGGGCCGGAGTATGTATTCGTGTACGGTTCTTTCACCGCATTGTTCACCAAGTCCCTCACTAGAGGGTATATATATATATATATATATATATATATATATATATATATATATATATATATATATATGATATGATATAATTATGGCACCGAGTCCCATGATGGGCCGGGTATGGTATATGATGACTTTATTCACCGAGTCCCATAATGGGTCGGGTATGGTATATATTTACATTTTTAGTCATTGACTTCGGGGCTATTCATATTATAGGTGGTTTCTCATACATTCATTACGGCGTATGTCTCATCCTTTATGTATTTCATGCTTTATATACTCGGTACATTATCTCGTACCGACGTCCTTTGCTCGGGGCGTTGTGTTCATGCCACACGGTCCCATATTGTTTTGGTGTAAAAATATTCAGCCTAGGATGGTTATTATCGTTGGATTGCAAACTCCATTTTCTTCCGGAGCAATTGCCGAGTCATTATTGATTACTATCATATGTGTGTACGGGTATGTCGGGGCCTCGTCCCGACTCATATTTCGAGCTTTATTCTTAGAGACTATAGACATGTGTGTGGTTAGTATGTTAGATGTATATGTTGAGTAAAGCGACCATGTAGGATCGTATATAGTCGGCCTTGACTTACATTGATCGTTTTGCTTTAATTGTGTGTGATTCGCAAATTTCTATGGTTTGATGATATATATATATATATATATGTCCGGTTTATTGTGTGAATGCCGGAGGGTTCGCTATCTAAGTAAGAGTTAGGACGCCCATCATGCCCCGATGAGATTGGGGCGTGACAAAGTGGTATCGTTTTGAAAGTTGTCCTGGAGGTTGTACGCAACGTCGTGTCTATAGAGTCTTGTTTTGGCGGTGTGTTGTGCGCCACATTTATTACGGGGACATTTAGGATGGTTACTTTCTTTCATATCTAAGATATATAGAGCCAAGACATAGGATATGAGATATATATATATAACTGTGTTGATTTGAAGGAGAGTGGTGTCGACAAGAGGAGGTAAATGATGATACTAGGAGTTATAGAGGCAAGATATTTCATTAAGGTTACGTTATCAAAATTTGTATATACAGAATGGTGAACTGGTCTTCATCAAGGTAAGTAATTGTAAGTACAGTAAGAAAATGGATTGAATGTATATATATTGATGATAAGTTCAGTTATAAGGTGTGAACAGAAGAGCTGAAGAATCAGTAAAAAGATATGTAACGGTAAGCAGGGTATATGTCAGATATGGTATGAATGTTGCAGGTATGATTGAAACCTGCAGTTAAAGATTGAAAGGGAAAGTAAACAGGAAAGTATAACAGGCACAGTTTGAATTAGATGTACGAGGTAAGTTCATCATTTTATATGTTATTATATTGGGATATATATATATATATATATATATATATATATGTTGGCCCTGTGAGGCATTGTTGGTATTTCCTGCGTGCAGGTTCTGGGATAGTAAGAAATACAGAGGAAACTCTGCCAAAATTTTCCTAGAAATAAAAAGGGAATGAGATATAAGTTTGTAATATGTCTTGAAAGGTCGTGTCAACAGTAATGATAGGATTTGACTAAGTTGCAAGTACGGCTAACTTCGAGAAATAAAGTTAACTGTTGAATTGATAGTAATAGTAATTATGAGGTCGATATCGATATGGTAAAAAGAAATGCTAGGATAATTTGGAAGGGCTTGTGATAATAAGAGATGATTTAGAAAAGGCTGGCAAATCTTAATAGAGTGTTATATTGAGGTATCAACTGAATTGACAAGCAGGGATAAATTACGATGAGTTTATAGTTAAGAGAAGTAATAGTATGATTGAGACAAGAGTACAGAGGAAGAAGAATTGTGACGAATATGAATGTATTGATAAGACAGCTTGTGAGGTATTAAGGATAAGATTGACCAGAAAGGGTAAAAGGTTAAGAAGTGTTACACTATAGGATTGATTACGAACAGGATATAATGTGAATATAATGAGGATTGTTATGAAAATGAGTAAAGCCTAGTGAGGAAGTGACTAAAAGATATGACGTGATCTATGTGACTAAAGTATAAAGGCGAGCTATAGAACGAATAAGAAAGACTTATAAAGTTCTTCTATAGGGAAAGTTCAGAATAAAGATTATGTGATAACGGAAATGATAGCGAGCACAAGAGAAGAAGGAGTTAATTGAAAGAAGGAAATAAGAAGAAAGCGAGATAACAGTGTAGTAATAGGTTATGACATGTATAGCCGAGAACACGAGTAATATAAGTGACGGAATTGTGAAAGACCAAACTATAGAAAGATGAGCAACGAGGTAGAATGAGTGCTAGAAAATGACTGGTATGATAAGAATAAACATGGATGAACAGAATACGTTTTGAAAATGAGAAAGGGGTTATGCAGAAGTAATGTTTTCCGAAGGATACAGAGGTAGCATAAGATTCCTCGTGCACAGAATAAAAGATGGACATAGACTGGAGAAATGGTAAGGGAATTCTAAAGGAAGCACCCAAGATAGACGTAATTAATTGAGTATGAGTATAAAATAAAAGGGAAATATATAGCTATGAACTTAAAGGTGTAGTACGACGACAAGGTGATAAGATAAGACTATCATTAAGATGAACTTGATATGATTTTGAGTAAGTTAGAAGTCGGTACTGGGTACACAACAAGGGTAAAAGAGCATAAGGCATAAAGGAGTACTGCGTGTATATGACTTCACCTCGGAAACAGTGGAATCCTTAAAGGACAAAGACTGTAGGCTTGAGGAACAAATGATGTATTGTAAATTTATTAAAGGAAACAGATGATATAGGTTGGGATAAAGATAATGTTACAAGAGAACTTTGGACACTTATCATCAGAATATAAGTGCTACCTAATTGAGAATTTGGAACGACTACAAGTACTAATTAATTATTGATTGGAGTAAGTGGAATGTGGCCTTGGATGAGTTGCTACATTGGTTGCATTACTCGAGTACAGATTATCAGATGAGATTTTGTACTATATATAGAAAGGTTCTCGTCGCTTCGTGATTTTGTTAAGGTTTCGTACGTGGATAATCAAAGTTATAAATTATAAAGAAAGACATGGATATGGTACAGTATACCAAGTGAATTGGAAAAAGGATATGAATTTGAGATTGGAAATAGGGACAAAGAATATAAACGGATAATGGTATAAGTACACCCTTAAAGGGGGAAGCGGGTGAGAGAAATGCAAGTGTAAGATGGAAACAATTGACACTGCAATATATTTGATATGGATGCTTAAACTTCAAGTGAGATCCCTTGCTGAAACAAGTTAGTAAGATCTGAAAGCCAACAATAAATGGATAGAAGTCAGGATGGTATTTGAGACAGTGCTGAGAATCATCTGTAAAGATCTTGAATAATATGACATTAGAAAGTGGGTGCTTATAAAAAGAAAGAATACGACAAGAGAATGGAAATGAGTAACTTAAGAGATATTATAAAGGATAGCAATGCTATACTGGATTAGAGGCTAAGATGTTGGCAATAGAGTTGTTCGCTAATGATATTGCGACTTATAAGTAGCAAAGGAGAAGGGATAGAAAATCTCCTATAGTAGGATATGAGAAAATCAAAGGGTGAATAAAGGAAGGGAAAGGAGTATGACAAGATAGGCTACGAGCGAGTTTTAGTACGAATGAGATATGTAAAGCAGAATGAACCAAGAGAAGGAAAGACTATGACTAAGATTGGATATACTTTATACAAGTTGTACAAGAATAGTTATGCAACCTACGAATATTTGTATGCTAAGAATGAGACCAAGTGAGTACTTGATAAGAAGAGTAAGGATTTAGTAATAACAATGCGGTTACGATATTTTGGGTACATTAAGGAAAGATGTAAAGATGGTTTAAGCTAAATTACCGAGATAGAATTAATACTAAGGGCAAATAGGACATGGCCATGGTTGAGCCGAAGATTTATCCCGATACCGATTGTAAGATAAGAGAGGAGAAGGCAAGGTAAAGCATGAAGACTAGTGAGACGACGCTAAGGTATTTCTTGGGCTAATTTGAGCACCTACGCATATTCTTGTAAAGATTGCAACATAATGTGTGATAGGAAAACTAAGAGCAAAATCTGAGTAAAGAGGCAATAGAAGAGTTTGAATTAAAGATAAAGAAATGACACGAGATAATATGCCTAAAGTGTTACAAGTTGGGTTAAGGGAAATTATGAAATGGTTTAAGCGAGACGATCAGAACGAGCCGGTTACTAGAAGACGGTGAACTTATAAGTCAAATAAAAAATCCTTTTAGAATTATACCAGTTGATGATAGTCAGAGCACAGAGCAGCTATGTAAAGTTATTATATGAGGGAACTCCAGCGCTACTTGATAGCCAACTCTAAAGATTGAGATTAAGAGCTAAAAAGTAGAGTGACAGTTAAAGTCTTTTAAAGAAGTCGAGAAGTGATACATGAGGCTGAAGATTCCAGAATATGGACTGGAACAGTAGAGCAATGTAAGGTTATCAGGAAAGTGACTCACTTATATCTCTTGAAAGGATATTCCTGAGGAATCAAGGGAGTATTGCAACCGAGAGTCATTACTAAGGAAGAAACTCGTTTTCAACTATTCGAAGGGAATGTTATAGATAGCGCATATCAGAGGATTAAAATGGTGACTCCAAGAAGGAGGTACACTGTGGACTATACGATCTAAGTAAAGAGTGGGAGTAGACCTATAAGAATTAGAAGAGAAAACAGGAGGAACCAATATGCAATGGTAAACCTACCAAATGGAAAGACAGTTCCTATTCTACAGTGTTGCAGGAAAGATAAACCCAAAATAAGAAAAACTCGACTTAAGCTTCAAGTGTAGGTGGATATAGTAGATTGCAGTCAATTATGGAAGTAGCTAAGTTATGACCACTTTCTTTGGAAATTCAATACTAACTGATGTCAGGAGGACAATGGTATTAAGTTAAGCAAGGAGAGACACGGCATGATAGAAGAGTAATTGATTCGTCATAAGATCACCATAACCAGTATACTTATACAGGACTAGTTTAACATTCGAGGACGAATGTTCTAAAGGGGGGAAGGATGTTACATCCCGTATTTTCGTACGTCGGAAAGCGTGCGAGTTAAATGACACTACTAACGGACACGAGGTTATCCCCCAAGCTTATAGGTGGTTAAAGTGATAGTACACATGTATCGTAAGGATTTGAAGTTAAACCAATCGAAGAAAATAAGTTTTGTCGAGTTTCAACATTTATTTGAGTGAAATACGGTCCAAGCTATAATATCCCGTATTTTTGGACTAGAAAAATTTAATCGTCCAACATGAGCAAATTTACCCGAGCCCGGAGAATTCGATCATATTCAAGGATGAAAATCGAGAGCTTGGTGTACAAAGAGTTTGAGGTCCCGAAATAATTTAGGACTTAACAAGTGTGACCACGGTGATTGAGAATAATATTTTGTGTGTACCAAAAGGGGCTATGGACTAGTGCTACGTCACATAATCATGGCAATGAGTATATGAAGTGTACTAAAAATAATTGTTATTAAAGTGAATTGAGATCAAGAAATTAATTATGTGGATAATTGATTAAATATTGGGATAAAGTGGGAGAGTAAGGGATTAATTATGGTATTAATTAAGGTTAATGTATAAATATTGTATGTCCTTGGATATAATCCAACTAATGGACAAGTGGCTAGTTAAAGATAGAAAGGTGGCATTTAAGGAAGGACTATTCTATATAGTAAATATTTATGTGTGGACACACATGATGTCCATAAATGAACACATGAATGAGATATATATTGAATTTATCATTTCACTTACTAATTACATTACAAAAGAATTCAGCAAAAAAAAAAAAAAAAAAACGTATAAGACCATTTGATCAACCAGATCCAAGAATCATAAAATGTTCACATTAATTGAATTTTCGGATATAGAAACGGGCCTTTAAAAGAGAGCATAGTAACTTATTTTTTTTGGGAACGAAAAACTAGCGCATCTTGCTCTATATTTCGATCTCATTGTTCCGTTTTGTTGCGTTGTTTAATCGGGCTTTCTTCGAAGTGAAGTAAGGTGGAAGGAAGAGTATTTCTTGGCATATAAGGTAAGAAATCCTCTCTCCAGATGTATTTGAGTTATCCGAGTCGTATCTACGTTGCTAGATGAAAGAATTATGAAAATTATATCGGAAATCGGATAAATTGTTATTGTTATCTGTTTGGTGGTTGGTTGTTTGGTGGTTGTTGTGTTTATTGTTATACTATGTATATACGAAAATAAAGAAGTGTATACAAGCATCGGTATACGAATGTATATTGGGCTGTTTTGGAAGTGATTTAAGAATGGATTTAATTCTAGTTTGATATGAAATTGTTGGTATTGTTGTTGTTGGTATTTTGATTGATGTTTTGGCTGAATTGGAATCTCGAGGATTGTTAAGTTTTCAGGGGAAATGCTTCCCGAATTTTGTTAAGTAACGTGCTAGCTTAGGCTTTGGATTTTGAGCGCGCTATAGTTAATACTTGATATCAATAATGTTGTTGTAGATTGGGAAGCCCGGGATCTGATTTGTGGTTGGCTTGGAGCGGATAAGGTATGTTAAGGCTATCCCTTCTTTCTTTTTTTGGCATGGTCTATGTGAGACAAACAGACGACGAACGTATAAACTCCAAAGAAGCTCCTATTCTTAGGGATACTAGAATGGCTAATGTCCTTGATTTTCCCGAAGTTATTTCATTATGTCCTGATACGTGTCTAAGGTTCCTGAAGTCTTATTTGATATAATCCATAGCGACACTCGAGGGGTACTTGACATGACTGTTGTCTTTGATTTTCAAGTGTTAGTTCATTCTACTTATTCTATTGAGTCTCAGATGATGATTTAGTTTGTATATGGTTGCTCACTATTCTGCTCGTGCATGCCGTTAATATATCTTTCACCGAGTCCCGGGCCGGGTATGTATTCGTGCACAGTTTCACTGCATTGTTCACCGAGTCCCTCACTAGAGGGCCGGGTGCAGTATATATATATATATATATATATATATATATATATATATATATATATATATATATATATAGATTATTGCACCGAGTCCCATGATAGGCGGGTATGGTATATATGACTTTATTCACCGAGTCCCATAATTGCCTTCGTGTGGTATATATTTACATCTTTAGTCATTGCCTTGCTATTCATATTGTGGTTTCTCATACATTCATTACGGCCTATGTCTCATCCTTTATGATTACTGCTGCCTTACATACTCGGTACATTGTTCGTACTGATGTCCCTTTGCCTGGGGACGCTGTGTTCATGCCACACAGTCCCATATTGTTTTGCAGGTAAAAATATTCAGCTAGGATGGTTGGCTATCAGTTGGGATTGGCAAACTCCATTTTCTTCCTGGAGCAGTGCCGAGTCATTATTGTTATCATATATGTGTATGGGTATGTCGGGGCCCTGTCCCGACTCATGTGATGCAGGTGTTTACTCTTAGAGACTTTGTAGACAGTGTCATGTGGTTAGTATGTTGAGATGTCGTGCGTTGAGTAAATCGACTATGTAGGTCGATATGTCAGTTTGATTTACTTGATTTTTGCTAATTGAGTATCGTTCGCAAATTTCTATGGTTTGACTGAAAGTACTTTATTATATGTCCAGTTTCATTGTGTGGATGCCAGAGGGTTCGCTCAGCTCTAAGTAAGAGTTGGGTGCCCATCATGCCCTGATGAGATTGGGGCGTGACATAACTTCTACCTGTTTTTTTTTCCTTTTTGAGTCTTCCATTTATACAGATCTTGTACATCACCAACCACCTTACCACTCTCTAACACCTTGATCACCTGCCTATGGTTTTTATTCCTTGCATGCTTTGCCTGCTTATTGTTAGCATGTTTAACCTTGTTTGTACCTTTATCTGCTTCCTTCACATTGTTAGGGGCTGTAGCTTGCTTCCCCTTCTCACTACCATCCCCTTCAGCCTCTTCCTCACTCTCCTTATATGGTAACAAATCAGGATGAAGTTTCCAACACCCTTCCTCATCATGTCCTTGTAAACAGCATTCCTTACAATATTTGGGCATGAAATCATAATGTATTTTCACCCACCTTGACTTGACATCCCCAGTTTTGCTATCCACAGCCTGAATTTGCACTCTCTTAGGGTGCTCAACCAATAAATCTACTTTAACTTTCACACGTGCACAGCTTGGCCTTGTCCTATTTATGGTTGCCACATCCAAAGTCAATAGTTTTCCAACTGCTGAGGCCATTGAAAATAGTTGCGACTGACCAAAGTAATTTGGTGCTAGGGTAGGAAAGGATATCCAAGCAATGGCAATTGAAGTCCCTTCCTCAGGGTTAAACCAAGGATCCCATTTAAGTGTCCTCATGGGATAATACCATCCATTCTCCTTGATCCAAAATGCAGGTTTTGACAAGAGAGCTACATAGTCTTCAAATAACTCACATCTTATCAAAACATGCCTGTTGTATAGCAATCCAATAGTTGCAGTACTCTTTAATTCACATTGTTTTGGAATCAATGTACGTAATGCATGCAAATCTGGCAAGCCATAACTAAATTTTCCCACTACTGCATATTGTAGGATCTCTTGAACTATCATCCTCTTTATCTCCTCCATGCTATATTCTATTGTTGGTTCACTATGATGGTACACAATGGGCTTCATTTGTATGGGTAAGATAGTCATGGAAGTCTACTGTTTAGGGTCACACGCATTCAAAGTTGTAGTGTTTAATATTTTGGAGTAGTCTAGGGTTTGCATGGTTGTTGGTGGTGGTTGTATAGGTTGGCTTGACCTCATGAGGAGGCTGCATGGTGGCCTGAGAGGCCATGAATAGCCTAAAAAAAAAAAGAAGCTCTCTCTCTCACTAGGTTACCGTCACACCTAGAGAGAGAAGCTCTCAAGGTAGGTTTTTTTTTTATTAGAATCCTCTTCATATTCTTCATCTCCTTCATTTTCATCTTTATTTTCATCATTTTCTTCTTCACTTTCATCATCATCTTCTTCTTTATGTTCTTCTTCTTCTTCTTCTGTTGCTGCTTTATTTTCTTCTTCTTCTTCTTCTTCTTCTTCTTCTTCTTCTTCTTCTTCTTCTTCTTCTTCTTCTTCTTCTTCTTCTTCTTCTTCTTCTTCTTCTTCTTCTTCTGCTGCCGCTGCTTTATTTTCTTCTTATCCGTAAGATCTTTATTTTATTCTTCTACTTCTTCTTCTACCTCTACTAGATCTTCTTCACTTTGTTGTATTTGTTCATGGCCAGAAACTTCTACTTGAGAGGTTTCCTGTTCAGCAAGTTCTTCAGAAATAATATTTGCCTGTTCAGCAAGATCTTCTAATGATGTTTGCCCCTTAGGTGTTTTATTAACTGTGGATGCCTCATCAGATGATTTCTCTCCTTTTCTTTTTCGTGGAGCCATTTATCTGTACACAGGAGATAACAAAAACAATTTCGATTGATTTGTGCATCATTCAAAGTAAACAAGTAATGAATTTTTACAACAGCTGAAGCCTATGTTGCAACAAGTGTGTAATCTGTTGCAACAACTCCCTCATATGTTCCAACATCTTACTCAGTTGTTGCAACATATTCTTCAGTTGTCGAAAAAAATCAAAACAGTTGTTGCAGCTTGCTCAGCAACTGTATTGATATTTCCAAACTGATTGTTAATCTACTGTAACAACTAAGTAAGATGTTCCAACATCTTAGCTAATTTGTTGTAACAAATTAACAATTTGTTGGGAAATATCAGAACAATGGTTGCAGCTTCCCCAGCAACTGTATTAATTTTTTCCAACAGATTAACAACTGAGTAAATTGTTCCAACATCTTAAGGAGTGGTTGCAACAAATTAACAATCTATTGGGAATCCGTTGCAACAGATTACTCAGCTGTTGGATAAAAACAAAACAAAGGCAAGGCCTTTTTTCCTAAACCTTACAAGGACAACAACAACAATAACAAAAACATCTATTTCACTATCAGCATTATCAGTGTACATTTACAAACACACAACTATAAAAAAATTGAACAAAATACACAACATTGAAGAGAAACCCATGTTCTTCCTCTTCTTCTTTAACCAAAATCATCATTTTCATACTTTAATTTCAAAACCCTAACTTTTGAACCAACAAAAACATCTATTTCACTACAAACACACAACCATTACAAGTTAAACAAAATACACCAAATAGGGGTTTTTTAAGCATGCAACCTCAACAGATGTTTGCAACTGTCAAATAATTGCTGAAGTACTGCAACAGATTACTCATCTATTGAAAAAAAAATCAATAAAATTGCAAGCCCCTTTTTCAAAGCCCTAAGGAGAACAAGAACAAAAACAGCACCAAGAACCATAATTTCACAACCACATACACTATTTATAAACACACAAAGCCCAACAAGTGCAACAAATACCTTAAATAAGGGTTTCTAAAGCATGGAATAACAAAATAAACAACATTGAAGACAAACTCATATTCTTCTTGTTCTTTTTCTGCTTCTTCTTCTCTAACCAAAATCGTCATTTACAGTCATTGATTTCAAAACTTACAACATACAAACCCCAACAAGTGCAACAAATACCCAAAATAAGGGTTTCTAAAGCATGGAACAACAAAATAAACAACATTGAAGACAAACCCATGTTCTTCTCCTTCTTCTCTAACCAAAATCATCATTTGCAGTCATTGATTTCAAAACCGTAATTTCTTCCCTTGAGTCACTAATGGACAAATAGTAGTGAAAGAGAAAGGAGAAAATTGTTACCAGAGAAAATAGTAGTGACGACTTGAGCAGCAACAACAACAATGAAGATCTTCGTGGGTGGTTTAAAAGAAGGGAGGAAGGGAGAAGATAGACCGGTATTAGAGAGAAGTTTAAAGGAGATTGGTTTCTTTTTTTTGAAAGAATTGGGGAATATCATGGGGGCGGGGGGGGGGGGGGGGGGGGGGGTTAATAGGGAATAGAATTAAAAGGGGGGTTGTTTTGTATTTTGTAAAAGTTTAATAAGTATTAAAAATTATAATTCGGACCCCATGTAACTTAATCCCATTTTTAAGACAAGTTTGACCTTGGCTGGTCAAACTTGTCACATTTTCTAATTAGTAGACTCAAATGGTACCTTTAGTTTTATCATGTTTGGTCAAGCTTGTAAAATCAGCTTAGTTTAAAAAGTACTTTTCAAAAAAGTAGTTTTAGCGAAAAGCAGTTTGTGTTTGGCCAATTAATTTAAAGGCACTTTTGAGCAGTTTTTTTTTTTTAAATAAGCATTTATTGAAAAAATTAGTACTTTTGGAGAAAAAATAAGCTTGGCCAAATAGGCTATTTCTCTTTGACGCTATGTACAAATATCAATAAATTTCAATCACGTGAATTAAGATTATTTAATTAGGAAAATGATTTTTGGGCAGAATGGTTGTGGGCAGAATTGGGACATTTAGGAGATTTCACATGGGTTATGGGGGTATTATGGACACTTTCCAATTTTTTGTGCCAATTATGTCCTTCATGAAAAAATAAAATGAAAATTTTGAATTTTATTCCTTTTATATCACTTTATGTTTCCAATGCAGTAAAACTTTCTCTCTCTACTAACATACATTTAATGAGTTGTCTTCCCAAAATTTTGACAATTTGTTTTTTCTTTTTCTTATTCATATCTACCATTTTAAAAAAAAAAATCTTAACTAAAAAAGTTGATTATCTTATAAGTTTTTTCGTAAAGGAGAAAATAATGAAAGGCTAGCTTGATTACTCGTATTAAATGTAGAATATAATTTTTACTTGATGTAGAATAAAAAATTTGGTAAAGCATATATACCTTATTACTATATACAGAGAACTGTAAATGTAGAAAAATAATGAAAGGCTAGCTTGATTAAGCATTTAGATATGTTGCTATATTTAATAACCTTTATATTATCCTTTAATGATGTATGTTAAACATATTTAATTTTTTAAAATCAGATAAGTTCATCTAAAAATTATAGAATTAAGCTTTGATATTTTTCTAACAATCCAACAATTAATTATTATATTAAATTATGGATTTTTCTAAGATAATGAAAGAAATAAGATTTGGTTTACTATCTATATTGTCATAAGAATTATATATGGAAAAAATAAATTTGTGACACTGTTTGGTTGAATTATAACAACAAATTCACTACCTACCCACATTATTCACTTACATAGCTAACTTCTACACACCAACTTATTGTCGTATAGTAGCTAACGTCTCGTGCGATAATGTAGTTATAATAATCATTAATTTTTTCATATACACTTGTGTAAATCATCCAATGTCAGATGTCGTTATATATTATGGATTGATTTAAACTATTTTTTTAAAAAAACTTAATGTTGCTAGTATGCCCCTCTAATTATTCAAACGTATAAATACAATTTTATTAGTCCCACTCGACATATGAAACTATTCCAACCCAACGGTAACTTGCCCAACCTTGCGACTGCCTGTTCACGGGTTTGAGTCTGGCCCATGTCAAATTCTTTTTTACACAATTTGAACATACGTCATTAAAAGATAATATAACGGGTTAAATTAAATTTTGTAACTAAAATCTTAAATATGTTTAATTTTAAAACTGAGTAAATTTTTCTAAAAATGTGAAACTAATCTCTTTTTTTATATTTTTTTTTCTTACATTTCATTAATTAAAAATTGTATTAAATGTCTGTTCTTCCTTAGAAAATAGAAGAAATAGGTCTTGGTCCACTACCTATACATCATAAAAAGAGTTATATATGTAAAAAATAATTTTGTGCTAGAAATATAGCCTAAGATAGTACATTTGAATACAGGTATAATTACATTATTTTTGTTGAATGCTAACCAAAGTTTAACTTGGTTAATCCATCGGATGCAATCATCTGATAATCAACTAAGTCAACTATAGGAATTAGAAAAAAATTAAAGTATAATTACGGGACAAAATATTACATTTGATAACATGTATAATTACTTGTTTCGGTTTAATTATAACAACAAATTCACTACTTACTCATATTTACTCACTTACGTAGCCAAAATCTACACACAAACTTGTTGTCATATAGTAGTTAATGTCTTGTGAGATAATGTAGTTACGATATATTTAACCAAATATATATATATATATATATATATATATATATATATTTGTGCAAATCATCCAATGTCCTATGTTGTTGTATATTATCGATTGATTTTAATCATTTCTTTATAACTTAAAATTATCTTATCTCGAGTGATCTTTCTCCTTTATGTAAAGAGATTTATCACATTTGAATTTCGATTTACTTACTAAAAATCCCACAAAAATAGTATTTTTAATTAATTTAATATGCATTAAAAGTAAAACACACATAATTAAATAAAAATAATAATGTAATAATAAGCCTGGTAACATAAAAGAACATACTAATAAAATTGCATATATAGCAATTTATTAGATTATTAAAAGTAGATAAGATAATGTAGAATAGAAAAGGGAATTAAAATCGGTCATAGATGTAATATAAGGTTAAGAATAATGCAATTTGAATATACTAGTTCTAATTAAATTGGTATTTATTTAAGTTTCTTAATATAAGAAAAACAAACTTCAAAATATGAGATGGTAAATCATTAAGTATTTACGTGTGTGTGTGTCTCTCTCTCTCTCTCTCTCTCTCTCTCTCTCTCTATATATATATATATATATATATATATATAATGCAAGGGTGTATATTAAATGAGTCAATTATTCGAGATGTGTTTCCGAGTATTCCTTGATCATTTCGTCCAAGGGTTTCTTCAAACAACAAGGGGCTGGGTCAACTATTCAATCAAATGTTATTGAGCATGTTTCCCATCTCTTCTATTCCTTTTATTATTATTATTATTTTATTATTATTTAATAATAGTATCAGGATTCGAATCCAGGTGGAGGGGTTTTTCTTGGTTGAATACAGAAAAATCACTACCCCCTTTTTTGTATTTCCTTAATTTATTTCCTTAATTGAATTTCGGTCGGAAATGGTCGAAGTAGTTGAATAGGAGGATCACTATGACTATAGCAGCCAGATTAGTCAACATTTATCTCTTTCGATGCAACAACAAGATCTTCCGGGTAATAAGTTTTTGATACTCAGCGACCCCTGTTAAAAAATAATCGCAAAAATCCAAACATTTATCTATCCAGCCTCTTTTCGTTCCGTTTGAAGAAAGGAAGGATCCCAAAGAATTGATCTTTTTTTAAAATATAGCATCATATATTGATAATACAAGAAATCCAATTGCTTAAATTTAAAATATATAGGAACGTGTATGCACAAATGTGAGTTATAAGTTAATTTCTTACTTTTAAAATGTATAGATGATGAGTATGTAAAATGCAGAAGAGTTAGTTTAAAATATAGTATAATAAATTAAATTATCATAATTTGAATTAGTCAATAAATTTTAAAAACAATTTTTTTTATAGTAGTTCAATTTTAATACATTAGTGGTTTAATTAAATTAACTAAAACTAAATTTTAATCATTTCATTAGAAATTCTTACAAGTAAGAATTTTCAATTGAATTTAATAGTTATTCAAATTCAATTTATATAATTTAATTTAAAGTTTTTGTAAGTATAAATTTAATTTAGATATCTAATTATTGGGAAGATAAAAAGGTAAGCATGCTAAGATAGTAATTATGATTTTTTTTTGGAGGTAAACTTATTGGAGGGAAAAAATGAATATTTTGAAGCCAAAAATTAATAAGGACAATATAGACTTTTTAGCTTTCTGCCATATGATTCTGCCCATTTAGCATTACCCATTTAATTAATACTACTATCCTATTATTGAATTTGTAATGGTAAGATAATATTACTCCATCCGTATCAAAATAAGTGTCACGACCCAAATTACGGATCGTGCGGGCACCTACTCCATCCCACCTGGCAGGCGAACCCTTCCCTTTATATAACCATTTTTAGTTATCAAATGCGGATACGAAGTAATAAACACAATCTCAATATCATAGATAATTACTAAGTGTGGAAATACAAATGACACCCCAAGGATCTGGTCTATATCAGTACAAGAGCTACTACTCAATACAAAAGTCTAAATCAATAAGTACAAATGTCTGAATATTGCCATACAAGGCTCATAACATGATAAGAAATACTGTCCGGAAAGTAAAAGACAGATACAATGAGGAATGGAAACTCGGGCTGCAGATCTGGCAGTGGCTCACCCTAAGTCTCCAATGGAACTGCCTCGGGGACCACTCACGAGGTCCTGGTGTGGATCCTATCTCAAACCCTACACCCCGAAAAAAGTGTAGCAAGGTAGCATCAGTACAAACAACACGTACTGAGTAAGCATCATCGGCCGACTAAAATTAGTTCACGCATATAAGCATAAAATCAACAAGATAAGCAGATAGGCACATAATAATCACTCAAGTTACAAAATATCACCAACCAAATCATAGCCTAAGGTGAAGCTTCTAAACCACCAGTCTTTCAAGTCTCAATAACTCTCGAACTAACATAATACCATCACAACAAAATCAATAGATAATAACATATGCAATGCAATGAATGTATGTGATGGAATGAGATGCAGTGGCCAATGCAAGTAACATGTACACACATTCTAAAGGCATTGTTCACACATTAGTCATGACCCCGGGGGGACCCATAGTGTCCATGTACCACTCGCTTCGGAATAGACCTCGGATCACGAGTTCACAACTAGGTCACACCCTCACCCTGTCAAATGTGCCTCATATATATATATATATATATATATATATATATATATATATATACACACACACACACACACACACACACATATATATATGCAAGATGAGTCTCAAGATATGGTTCGAGTCTAGAACCACAATATGAAACTCCAACTCAAATGTAAGCATGGTAAATCAACTAAATTAATTGCCAATGAAAGTACAAGTCATAAAGCCATAAGCCATATCAAGACTTAAATAAATCAGCTCAACCACGGAATGAATTATACATTTATCTCAATCAACATAAAGAGTCTATATCAACCCTTTCTTTCCAAAATACAATAATTACACCTCATGGTTCCATACATAAAGTAACGGCGTCAACCTCGCATAATTAGAAGTAAATACCAACCTAAGAGTATGAGCCCCTTTGGATTGGCTTATAAGTTAGTCAAACCAGCTTATAAGCCATTTTAAACTAATTTGAGTGTTTGGAAAAAATAGAAAACAACTTAAATTAAGTTAAAAAGTGCTTAAAATAAGCCAAAATCAAGAAGTTGCTCAACCCCAACTTTTTTTTTTGGCTTAAAAGCCATTTTGGTTTGACCAACAACTTTACCCTTTTATCCCTTATATTTTATGTTAATTTCAATACTACTCTTACTTCTAAAAACCCTTTAAGTACTTTTATCCAAACACGTAACTGCTAATTTATAAAATAACTTTTAGCACTTAAAAATACTTTAAGCACTTACACTTAAAAGCCACTTTTTTCCAGCTAATCCAAACGGGCTCTATATCTAACCCAACATCGTGTCCGAAGACCTAATCATGCTTTCTCCCGTCAATTCTACTACATATGCATTTCACTAATCAAAGTCTAACTAAAGTAAATCGTAAACTACCTCAATGCCAAACAGGTGCCACGAAATAGTCCACTTGAGCCTTGTCTTTCTTCTTCGGAGAGCCTCGGAATGATACCCATATTGCTATACTTTATTTTGAAATCCAAAACAAACCCCAAAAAGGTAACCTAGAGCCCGCAAGGGGTAAACGGGAATTTTATTTCAAAATTAGTTTACCCATAGCTTAATTAGTGTAGATCCAGAAAACCCACTCAAAAATCCATCATCTTGACCTTCAAAACCATGATTTACTATTTTTCAACCTTTGGGTTCAAAATCCCAATTTTCCCCAATCAAACTTTGATAAAATAGATAACCAGAGAAAATAAACTTGATGAAATATCAAAATAAAGGTTATATACTTACCCTCTTGTTGAGACGAGAACAACACCGTGAAAATCACCCCAAACGGAGCTCTAGAACTCAAGATATGCTCAAAATACGAAATGAACGCAGTCTGATTTTGAATACACAAATATTTTTGCCATGGCGGACTGATTTCTGCCATTGCAGGCCCACCACGATTTCCAGAAATCCACCACATGATCCACCAGGTACAACAACAATTGTCCGCACAAAAATGACCATAACTCCCTCATACGAAGGCGAAATGCGACTATTCTTTTTGCTATGGCTTCGTATTTATGATACAGATCTAATGGTTCAACATAAATACAAAACAAAGGTTGTTTGATCAATATGGTGTCCTTTATGGACAAAGAAACTACGGCGAAATAGGGAATACTAGCTTGACACAATCCACATTCATCCAAAACTCATAGGAATCTCACCAAAACTTGCGGACGGGTCCAAAATCATCATATGAACTTGTTGGAACTTCTAAAACATTGACATGGGGTCACTTGACCCGATATTGACCGTGGTCAACTCTAACTCTTTAACTTAACTAGTTTCTCCACCGATGACTCAAATCACACCCAAAGCCTTTAGGATCCAAACCAATGACTCGACTAAGTCATAAATCACATTTCGGACCTAATGGAACTATCAGAATTCGATTACGAATACGTTTACCCAAAAGTCAACTATTGATCAAAGATTTTTCACTTTAAGACTATAGATTCCGCAAATCCTACTAGAACTCGCCCGATGACCTCGGGAACCATGTCATCCATCCCCGCGGATCAAAATCATACTAACCAGAATCAGGGAAGGGTCAACGAGGGTAAGTGGGTCAAAAGTGCAATAACGATCAAACAGATCGTTCCATAAGATACCAATTAAACAATCGTTCATCCTCAAATGAAGAAAGAGAGTACGAAGCTAACAATAACCGAGGAATCTTCTTTTAAATGTTACATCCTGTGTATTAGTGTTTTAGAAAGCGTGCAAGTTAGAAGACATAAGTAGTGAAAAATGAGGTTATCCCCGCGGTTAGAATGATAGTACGGATATATCGTAAGGATTAGAAGTTAAATTAATCGAAGGAAATAAGTTCCGTCGAGGTTCGATATTTATTTTGAATGAAATACGGTCCAAGCTATAGTACTTCGTATTTTCGGACTAGGAAATTGAACAGTCCAACATGAGCAAATTTACTCGAGCCCGAAAGATTTGGTCATATCCAAGCATGCAAATCAACAGCTCGGTGTACAAAAGTTTGAAGTCCCGAAATGATTTAAGACGGAAAGATGTGACGACCATGATTTGAAATAGTATTTTATGTGTGGCAAATGAGGCTATGGGTGTTGACACCGAATTTTTAACCTCCCATAATTTATTTTAGCTACCCAGAGTCCTTGGATGTTAAACAAAGTGAAATATGTATTTTTAGAAGTCAAAATGATTTTATAAAATTATTTAGATAATATTTTACCATTCTTATATGGTAAAATAATTTCTATAATATTATAAAGCATTTATAAATTAATTTACATATTTTTTCAACAATTATGATAAATTTGGTAAATTTAACCAAGGAAATAATTTAAGATAATTATTTATTTTAATTGTTTAAATTATCAGAAATCAATTAGCAAGTATTTTATTCTGTTTAATTCAAGGAGTCTGATTAATTAAACGAATTAATCATTTTTATCCCCTCAATTCTTAATCCTGCATATTTAATTTATTGGAATTTTTAACATAATTAATTGACTCTTTAATCGGTTAATTCCATAAGCTTGTTCACTACATGGCTAGTAGTGGCTAAAATTGAAATAATCAATTGCTAGTTTAATTATGACTCTAATTGAAATAGCCAATTTCAATGGCTTAAGTCAATCGAGGTCATTTTTGCAAAATTAGCCTTTAATTGGTTGATTGAGTTAATTATGGCCATGATTGAAATAATCAAGTTCATTGGTTTAAAATCAATTAGGACCATTATTGCAAATTAGTTTTAATTAAGCCAAAATGGCCGTAACTAAAATGACCGATTTATGGTTTAAAGTCAATAGGGGCTATTTGCTTAATTAATCTGCATTTAATTGAATAGTTAGTCATGTTTGGCTACAATTGAAGGTAATTAAATTGATTAATTTTTCTTTATTGTGGTAATTTATTAAAGTGGGTGTCAAATCCTCATATATATACACACATATATACGCAATATACATGTGTATACATGTATATCAGGTATATATTCATGTATATAAGGCCCCTTCTTTTCTTCTTAAAATTTTGGACCGAGTCCAGCCCAACACAAGGCGTGACTCAGCCCAACATAGCATTAAGAGGGGCAAAGGCCCTATACCCCTCTCATTTGCACCTCAACCAAACCAAATAACCCCTTAAAATATTACCCTCTCCCTCTCCCCCAAAAACCCTAGCCACCTCCCCTGATCCTCTTTCTCATGCGTCACACATGTCGGATTTGGCAAAAATAAGGTCCCGCATGGCTTTTGCAGTCAAGGAATTGGTTGATAATGCAAAGCATTAATTGCTCTGCCACTTTTCATCTGTTTCCACCACGATTCAACCCAAACAAGGTAGAATCCGTCCTTTTCTTCTTACTTTTCTACGAATCAAACAGTCAACTAGTACGTTTTCTTAATGGTTTTTGTCTTGGGGCGATTTTGAATCCTCAAACCTCATTGGTTCAACTATGACTTGGAGGATCCGTTGGGATTGAATGAAATTTGGCCCTTTATTTGTTAAATGATCCTAATCTAAGCCGCATGATGATGGATTGTGAGGAACAAGTCCGAATTTTTGACTTGTCCCACATCTTTGAAAATTAGGGTTTCATTTCAATTTGGGGTTCTATAAATAGAACCCCCAAACCACATTGTTGAAAGGACTTTAACACAGAATATCCAATATTCACACAAAAAACTCGAAATACCTAAAGTTTTAGCAATTATGCTTGACACCTTTAAATTTTTTAGTTAAGTTTAAGTTTTAAAAGTTTGTCTTTTGTTTTCTGGGTGTGTGGCTGAGCAATTTGGGTGGAGAAGAAGAATCTCCAAGTCCATTCTCATACAAGGCTGCGCCTAAGAAAGGTAACCCTCTTTCTCTTTTATTTTTGAAGTATTTGTTTTCTCTTAATTATTTTTTCTATTGATTATATGTTTAGTTTGTTATTAATTATGTGATTAGCATGTTTTTTAGTTTAAGTATGTGTTCAGTTATATGATAGCTTAGCATCATGTACTATGATTAGTCTTATTAGCTTTAAATTCTTGTTGTATGTTTTAAATGAGATTAGTGTACAGTTATGGTGGTCCCTTATGTATGATTTATAGTCCTGCTACTTAAATGATTTATAGTCTTGCTACTTAAATTACCTAGGTTAGGCCACATGTTTAATTAATTTAGTGATGTTAATGAGTCAGATCCAATATGCATATGATTAGTTAGGTCTTGTTTGGGTTGTTTGTTCTTATTTGATAAGCCTAATCATGTTTAAAGAGCATTTAAATCCTGTTTTTCATGTGGTACTGTTAGTTTAAAGCTTACTTAAGTCAGGGGTCAGCATGTGAATAGGTAGTTTAGTTGATATGGTGCCTATTTTGGTTCTTGTTTAGTATACCTTTAACTCAAATCCTATGTAGTTGCATTTTTACTGCTATTTGCTCAATGAATCCATCTCTGTTTGTGTTAAACAGTGTCTTTAAAACCATATGTTAGCTAAGTGTCTTGTCTGTTAGACTCTATTTGCTGTTGTTGTTGAATGGTATGTCCGTTATTAAACCTGGCAGATGCATATGCTGATAACTCATGTGGTTGGGCTTAATGTTAGTTTAAAGGGCTCTGAATCATCTTGTGGCTAGTATAGGGTCTGTGTGACAAATGAGTTGGTCTGATTTGCCTCATGTCAAAATTTGAACTTAAAGCATGACTTTGTTAAACTGGTAATGTGTGTGGTAGTTTAGGGTATACATGACTCTGTATGCTTAAGATGCTGGATTTAGAGATGAAGACTGAATCACCTAAAACTGGACCCTTTGACCTTAAATCCTGTTGCAAATGATAAATAAGACATTCTGGAGTAGCTTATTCACAATTTTAGCTTTCATCCTTGTGAGGCTCCTGATAGTTCATATGTGTATTTATGATTGTTTAAATGAGATTCACATGCTTATAGTGCATAGTTATGTCTATTTAAGGTCCACGACGTATTTGGTTACTCTGTATGTCTGCTTGCATTATCGGTTTGTATTATTTTCAAAGATTTGAACATGCCACTGCCTATGATCTGTTTCTCAACAGTGTCAAAGTGCATATCCATATCCATAGCATTAGTGTATCCATCTATGGCTTAACATGATCCTTTGAGGGTTCCGCATGATTTATGAACTGATAATGAAGGATTGCCATTATCAGTACATGTTTATATGGTCTTACTTGATAAATGGTGTGTTAAAGTGTGCATACTTTGCTAAATATGAACCTAGCCCTACTCAGTTATGCATGAACCTGCAATATGTGTTTTTTGGTACTAGCCTAGAATGTCATGTTGCACCCCTCCCTTCTCTCCTTAGGTTGTTTCTTTTGTTTTCCTAAGTATTTGACGAATGACATGTTTAATATGAACCTTTTGGGTATATTTGGTTGGTGCTTTGCTGAATGTTATGTCCTTTTGTAGGGTACTCCTTGTATATCTGTAACTGATTGCCTCTTAAGGCGGAATCATGCATGCTAACAAGAAACATCATATCATGCATATATATATATATAAGCTGCCCGAACATATAAGTATGGTGTGATCATCATTAGCCCGCGTTCGGGCCTCCCGAGTCCGGGGTAAACATCTCAAGCTGCCCACTAGTGGTGTCTGCCCGGCCATATAGGCGCGGTGTAATTATCATAATAGCTGCCCACTATGCTTGTCGTAGTGGTGACTGCCCGACCAACTAGGCACGGTGTAATCTTACTTAGACATAATCTAAAGCATGCATGAGAGCTCAAGTAAAACTGTAACTCCATCGGAGTGACGTAAGGTCGGGAACCTCCGATTACATTATGGAATAGTCCTTATTACTATGTCTCACCTTGAAGGAACTAACATCAAGAGGTGAGATAACAACAAGGAGTAACATCAATGATGTCATAATGTTACACCTCGAAAATTCCCCTTAGTATACAGGTGTATAGGCTCGCGAAGGACATGATGTACATGAGGTTTAGATAAGCAAGGAGTAGTAATTGATAGTCCTAATTAAGATTCCAAAGGCATCCGAGTTGAGAAGAAAGTCGTTAAGGGAATCGAGTTATAAGTTAGTGTATTGGACGCAAACTAGGAGTATTGAGTTAATGATGCCTTAAGGATGTTGTGGAAAAGAGTTATAACGTCCCTTAGAATGATAT
>NC_081352.1:11097111-11111541 GCF_029784015.1 Lycium ferocissimum
CACGCCAAAGGGGAAGCTGATTTACATGCAAAAAGGGGAAAACCAAATAACTCACACCTTGGGCTAAGGACAATTATTTTTACACTTGTGACCCCCAAGTAGTCATTACACACAATCCCATAATCATAATGTCTATAAAGAACAATATTTCCCAAAAAGCTTCTAAGTCTTTTTTTTGGGGGCCCAAAATTTCCACAAACAAAACCCACTGCCTTTTTAGGCAACACAAACTAAGTCAAAACTTCATTCCCCTAAAAAACTTAAACATCCCGGTTTCAACAAAAAACCCTGAAAAAAACTCCAAAGAAAAGCGAGGGGTTTTCTAAACATATTTTATAATACAACACCCAAACCTCCCCCCAAAGGGAAAATCAACCTTTGCCCCCGGTCCCCCTTTAAGAACAAGGGAAAGAGGTTGTCCTTGGCGCCTGGTTGTGTGTCTAAGGCGCCCCCCCTGGGGTACTAGTGGACTCTCGGCGCGTGGTTTGACTAAAGATTTGGGGAGGGCCCTTGCTCTTTTTTCCGCTTCTTTTTTTGGGCCAACTCCTGGGGGCCCTCGGATGTCTCCCAACCTTTTGGCATGTCTCGCCCCGGGGCTCGGTATCCTCCCCCTCCCCTCGGGGAAACCCTGATCCCCAAACATACTGGCAAAGTGGCCCTGGTCGGGGGTGCGGCTACCATACCTTCGCTTTGAGGCCTCAGCTCCCTTTTTACTTATCAAATCCTCCCCAGAACGGACTCCCAGGGTGTGGGTTTTTCATCCTTTCGACTAAACTATGGTCTAACTTTAAAAACGGCCCTTTTTCGAATCCCGGATCTCCGCCACCTTAACGTGGGACTTTTCCCCTTTTACTTAAAATGCAAATTTTCCCCCCCTTTCGGCCTTCCCCCCGAACCCTCTTGTAGTTGCTGGCTTTTAACGGCTCACTCGGATCCGAGTTTGGGCGATGGACGTGGCCGGACACGAGGAGGGCCTGTGGGGGTGGTGGTGGGGAGGTCTGCCCCAAAAACCTTCTCGTGGCCAGGGTGTTACGTTCGGGGCACCGGTGGGGCAGCCCCGGTGACGCCAATAGGGATTCCGGGTCGGGGCCCTGCATGGGTCGGACTTAACTCTAACCAGTGTTCGTTTTTTGGGGGAACCATCCTGTCCTTGCCGAACCCCTTTTTTTTTCCCCAAACTCCCACAAAAAGGTTTTTATGGTGCCCTTAGGAAAAATCTTTGGGTTCACAAATTTTTTGATCAAAAACAAAATACATGTTTTGTTGGGCTTGTGTGCCCCCCATGGGGGTCCTCTAATACTCTCTTTCTCGGTACTTTGCTTAAAAGGGGATATGGCCTGGGTAAAAGGGTATTATCCCACGGTTGGGTGATCTTGTACCTAAACAAGTCCCCAAAACTTGCTTTTCCCCAAAAAAGCAATTTCCCCCAAACTTGACTTTCCCTCATTTGTCCTTTTTTCTTATTTGGTTAAAAGTGATAATAGCGGTGCATCCTCCACTCGGTTTTCTTGTCTTTCCTTTCCTCTTGTCTAGGTACGAGGCTCGGATCGGTAGGTGCCAAAAATCATTGCAGAATAGAACTGTTGATGGCTTCGGAGGAAATATCGACAAGTGAGTTTCGAACTGTCACACTCTCCAACATGGGTATTTGATGCCAAGCGCGACTCGACTTCTTTATCGACATCAACACCGCCCCATATGATGCATAGAATTCCCTCACAATGTGCGGATCATACTCTCCCGGTTCGTGAGTGAAAATATCCCACGAACATCTGGATGAATTACCCACTCGTGGGATGAGCCGAAACACCATTGAAAATCAGTCGCCGCTCCTCAAATATTTTCCTCGCAGCCGCCCCCGCCCGTCCCATCCATTGATCATACAATCTCCTTTTAACCTTTGACCGAGAATCCGAGTTTTTCTTCCTCCACCGTTTGGTCCGAAAGGCCACTTAGACCCTCCGCGTGTACCATCATCCGGAGCATACGCACTTGGCCCTTACGAGCCACTCTCCTCGTTCCGTTTGTCGGGGTTGCCCCCTCGCTTGATACTTCCGTGTTGTGATCCCCTCTTCGGGGATCGGGAGGCTTCCGACGTTGCGTACTCGGATGGTGTCATGGTTGAGGGCGTGGATGGCCTTGCCGATGTACCTTGTGTGGAGGCCCTTCTGACCATTGGTGGCGGTATAACTGCAAGGTACTCTGATCCTGATTTTCCTTCCGACTCAGAGGGTTCATCTTATCGAAAGTTAAAGTCCGCATTTCTTTCGTGCCTTTGATTTTGGCCCCCACTTTCCTTTGCATTCTTTTTCTGCCCATTCTCAAGGTAATACATATCATATTAGCTTCAATGGAACAACCAATCAAAAACAAAAACAAAATAGCTTGTACAAAAACCGTGTTCGTTCGTGACCGTAACAAAAGACGGACCGTGAAAACTCGAAATACGGTCCGTAAACCGAGATCGTAAACCGCTTGTTCTTGATGGCCCTCTGCTCTCGCTAAATGCTTAAAGACTGGGATCGTAAACCGAAATACAAATTCGTAAACCGAGATCTTTTTTTTTTGCATCTCGTACTGGTATGTACATAGAAGATGATTTGGTTGTTGAAGTTCATTACATATCCCGTTTCACATTGTTTTGGGGATTGGGTTACTCGTACTTGCCCAATTTTTTTACCAAATTCTCATTAATTTCTCATGAGTCATATTGGCATATGGCATACCAAAACCTCAAAATTTGAAATCCAAAGTGTGGAATGCCCTCCAACCCATTTGGGTCTTATTAACATACTTCCCAAGAGATTTAAAAACTTAAACATCATTATCCCTACACAAGATCATTAACCAAGACATGTTCATACTTAAATGCAAAAAAAAAAAAAAAAAAACTAGTCTAATTAACACCCACCAACTATTGCAAACCTAAATTGCGTAAATTAAGAGTGGAGAGTGTCAACCATACCTGTGATGATAAATACTAGATGAGAACTTGAAGGATTTGAGAGACAACTAAGCACCAAACAATTTAAACCTAGGGCAGAGAGATTTCGAATTTTGTGGTAGTGGATAGATTTCAGAGTGTGAATTTGTGTATTTATGGAGTTTAGGAGGTGGAAGATGATGGGTTTTTAGTGGGAAGTCATGGGGTTGTGATGGAAGGAGGCTCAGTTATGTTTTTGAAGTTGTGGGAAATAAATGAAAAAAAAAAGGTTCCTCTCTCTACCCACGATTTAAATGACTACCCCCCCCCCCCCCCTTTCTTTTTTTTTCTTTACGAAATACGATCCGTAAAGTGATTTACGGCCCGTATTTAGAGTTATTTCTTTGGGCAGTGCACTGTATTTTGCCATGAAGGATTACAACCAGATTTAGGGGCCGTATTTTGAAATACGGTCCGTATTCCATGGTCGTAATTTTTCATGTTACAAAACAGTGCTACTGTTTTGAGCACTGTTTTGTGACATTGTTAAATACGCCCTAGTTTATGACCCGTATTGTGAAATACGGCCAGAACTCCAGGCGTATTTTGCAGTGTTGCAAAACATCTCTCTGATTACTTAACTTACCTCGTTTATTCATCAATATTTTCTGCAATATTCTCCTGCACAAAAACAACCATTACCCTATATATAATCAAAAACAAGAAGAAAAATACACATTACACTTGGGTTGCCTCCCAAGAAATGCTTGAGTTAACGTCACGGCACGGCGGTCGTACCCGTTCACTCCTTATCAGCGAACACCGGGTCAGCGCTCGTTCCGAGGTGCTTCAACCGGTATCGGTCAATAATTCTATGCCCATCAACCATCCCATGATAGTGCCTCACCCTCTGCCCATTTACCTTAAATGTCCGAGTTCCATCTCCAGACTTCAGCTCAATCGCCCCATGAGGTGAAACACCTACCACCTCAAAGGGACCAGACCACCTTGACTTTAGTTTGCCCGGTAGCAACTTCAACCGAGAGTTAAACAACAAGACAGGATCACCCTTATAGAATTCTCGCTTCAGGATTTTCTTGTCATGACATTGCTTCATCCTCTCTTTATACTGTGCTGCACTCTCATATGCCTGGTACTGAAACTTATCCATCTCATTGAGTTGAAACAACCTGAGCTTGGTCACCTCTTCCAAATCCATATTCAACTTCTTCAAAGCCCACATAGCCTTCTGTTCAAGTTCAACCGGCAAGTGACAAGCTTTTTCGAACACGAGCTTGAAGGGTGAAGTCCCAATCGGAGTCTTGAAGGCAGTCCGGTATGCCCATAGAGCATCATCGAGCTTGCGGGCCCAATCAGTCCTATACCGTTTTAGCTAAAATACTCTTGATCTCCTGATGTGATACTTCAACTTGCCCACTTGTCTGAGGGTGATAAGGTGTTGCCACCCTATGTTTTACGCCATATTTCCCCATCAATCCCGCAAAAGCTCTATTGCAAAAGTGGGAACCACCATCACTGATAATAGCCCTCGAGGTACCAAAACGAGTAAATATGTTCTTCTTGAGGAACCCCATGACACACTTGGCCTCGTTGTTAGGTAAAGCCACCGCTTCTATCCATTTCGATACGTAATCCACAACAACTAGAAATAAATTTCTTGTCACCAGAACTCACAAAGGGTCCCATAAAGTCAATCCCCCAGACATCGAACACTTCTACCTCCATCACAAAATTCATAGGCATCTCTTGTCTTCTGCCCATATTCACTTGCCTCATTAATCGATCGCAAGACCGCACCAATAGATTTGCATCATGAAAGATAGTCGGCCAGCAAGAATAAATGCATTCAAGAACCAAGTCGCGGTCCGGTTACCACTAAGATGACCCCTAACGGGAGAGTCATGGCATGCCTTTAGAATCACCATCACTTCACTTTCGGGAACACAATGCCGAATGATGTTGTCAGTGCATGTTCGGAACAAATAAGGCTCGTCCCAATAGTATTGTCAAGAATCTCGCAAGAACTTCTTCTTTTGGTAAGCTTTGATATCTTCTGGAACTATGCCTGTCACCAAATATTTAGCAATGTCAGCATACCACAGCGCCACATCCATCGTACAACAAAGACCCTCTCATCCGGAAACGCATCATCTATATCTGGCTCATCGGAAGGTCTCCCGCCTTCTTCATAAGCCGAGAGAGAGATGGTGACGCAACTTTGATTTTCGGTGCCGCAGCCCTTACCTCAAAGTCAAACTCTGCAAAGAATAGCACCCATCGGATCGCCGCGGCTTTGCTTCCTTCTTCGCCATAAGGTATCTTAATGCTGCATGATCAGTGTATACCACGACTTTGGACCCCAACAAATAGGCTCGAAACTTCTCAAAAGCAAATACTATTGCAAGCAGCTCTTGTTCATCTGGGCAGCATTCAGTGTTCTGCTTGCATAATAGATCGGGTGTATAATTTTGTTGTGCCTCTGGCCAATCACAACACTTATCACGAAACCACTAGCATCACATATCAATTCAAAGGGAAAGGACCAATCAAGAGCAACAATAATAGGAGCAGTAGTGAGGGGCTCCTTTAACTTATCAAATGCCTTCCGACACTTATCACCAAACACAAACTTAGCCTTTTTTTCAAGAAGCTTGCACATTGGGTTAGCAATCTTGGAGAAATACTTGATGAAGTGCCTGTAGATCCCAGTATGTCCCAAGAAACTTCAGACACCTTTAACTAAGATAGGTGGAGGAATTTTTGCGATCACATCTATCTTCGCTTGATCGACCTCAATTCCCTTTTCAGAGATTTTGTGATCGAGGACGATCCCTTCCTTCACCATAAAGTGGCACTTCTCCTAATTTGTACCTAGATTTATCTCCTCACATCTTTCAAAGACTAGACCTAGATGGCCAAGACAATAATCAAACAATCACCCGCAACCGAGAAGTCATCCATGAACACTTCCAAGTAGTCCTCTACCATGTCAGAAAAGATCGACATCATGCACCTCTGAAAAGTGGCTAGAGCATTACACAACCCAAAGGGAATCTGGGTGAACGTAAACGTCCCATAAGGATAAGTAAACATCGTCTTTTCTTGATTCTCCAACACAATGTTGATCTGATTGTAGCCCGAATAGCCATCAAGGATGTTATACCTCAGAAATTTGGGTTGTCATAGTGTGAGTAGACTAGAGTAAGCATAAGGTGAGCATGGAGCTCTTATAACCATAAGAAGGATATTTGGTAGCTTTAAAAGTGTATGCGATAAGAATGTGGGGTTATATGAATTGGTGAGACTAAGTTCGTCAAAGGGAAGTGAAGTATAAGTTGTGTTTAGGAAAGGTTCTATAATTATAGAGCTAACGATTATTTAGTAAGGTCTTGAGGATGAGTTATAAGGTTCCTTGAATTGTTAATGAAGTGTTAGACAAGTGTTAAGAAGGTTCCATAAGGATCGGAGATCAAACGAATCGACGAGAACATTTTCAGAAAAGGGTGAGTTATACGACCAACTATACGGTTCGTATAACTTTATACGGTCCGTATAATAATCCGTATACGGTACACCGAATGGACAACGATGGACTTATACAGTCACTTATACAGACCCGTATAAGTGTCCGTATAAAATCATTAGGGGTCAGATGATTTTGCAATTATAAATATAAGTCCCAACTTCTTATTTTTCATTTTTCACTTTCTCCATACCTCTTGAAGCCTCTAGAATATTCTATACACCATACCAACACAAATTGAAGAGAGATTAAAGATCCAACACCAATAATCAAGGGAAATCAAGTGAAAGAATGTTCACTAGGGTTGATGGAAGCCAAGAACCTCTTGGGAGGTAAAGTTAGGCTTTTCTCAAGTGGAGTGTTTTCATCCAAAGACCCTTCCTATGTAATCAAATGTGAGTTTTTCGTTCATTTCATGTTATTTAGAGCATTGGGTGGTTGAAAGACTTGGATTATGAAAGAAAATAGAGTATGAAGTGCAAATATGGAAAAAAGTGAACTTCTTGAATGGTAACATGACATGAATCATAGTTCTTGCTATGCCATGAGCATAATCTAGTTATGAATGATATTAAGGATGTTGAAAAAGCAAAATATGTGAACGAATATGTCGTTGTGTTGTAATTATGGTTAATACCTGTGACCACAACATCTGAGACTCCAGCCACCTCCCTATGAGCCAAATCATGAAGCAGATCTTTCTTGTACTAAACGACCCGCAAAGATAAAAAATACATCTACACTCAAATAAGAACAACATATTCCTCACGGGATTCTAACCACTAGAACACTCAAGTCTCAATACGAATAAGGGGGTTTCTACCTTCATCTCACTTTTCCAAGAGTTAGATACTCAAAAGGTTCAACACGTATATGCTTTGACTAGGAAGCGCACAATATATCAATCTACACAATATACTCTGACAAGGAGGCTAATTCAACAACATAAGATTAGGGCTTAACTTACCTCAATTGCCAAACTGAATAACAAATTAAAGCCTAAAATCAACTACATCATCTTCTTAAATCATTATTCCACAAGCGGTTGTTTTAGTTTCAAGCCTAAAATAGAGTTCTTCCACTAAATATTAAAATAGTACAGATCTTTTAACCCAATAAGAATATAACCTCAATGTACAATAATTCTTAATTCACTACAAGAGACCTTTAATTGTTCCCTTCATCCTAACCTCCATCACTTTAAACACATCACATCTTAATAATTCCTTTCAGCCTAACAAGATTTCAATAGAGTTTTCCCTGTAACAAGGACTACTTTTGTTTCTATAACTGTCTCAATTTATCAACAACCAAACCCTACAACGACCATATATACAGAACTCGTACAATACAATTTCAACGACTCTGCACCATCCATCAAATTACACATCACAATAATGTGCACAACTTAACACCATTGTTCACTTGGTTAATATCAGCAACACGAGTTAAAGTCATCTCCATAAGCACGAGTAACGAACACGTTAGAATGATCCTAAAAGAAGTTCAAGCTCTATAGCACAATCTAGAATCAAGAAGAATGAGAAACACCTAGAATGTCCTAGTAGCCATTCATCCATCTAGGTGGCCAATCTGCATGGTGAAGACTCTACTAGACACAGCTCCACAGACACACACACACACACACATCCTAGGAAACGTATAAACCTAGGCTCTGATACCAAGCTTGTCACACCCCAAAACTCATACTAGACATGACCGGCATCTGACGTCATGAACAACATCGGAAGAACCTAAAAGATGCGATAACAACACTTGAACCCGCCAGATTCAATAATCACCTCCAACAGTTTATAAAATAAATTCAAACGAATCAGGAGATATGAATTAAATTAGCAGAAGTCTTTAATATGATAAAACTAAATCAAATGTATCACGTGCCCAAGAGTTAAACAACTCGACAACTACCCACAAGAATGTATACTATAGAGCTTCTAAGATAAAGAATGATTGTCTAACATATCGGGACGCAGCTCGCTAAGATGATAAAATAACGAATAAATATAATGAGGTTGTCCCACAAATGAACATGTGGGCTCACCAAGTCAGCAGCAACAACAAGTAGTTCCTAAGAGCTTGAAGTATCAAGAACCCGCTCTTCTCCGTTACCTAACATATCATAGAAAACAACAATGGTATGCCTGAGTATTTCGTACTCAGTGAGTGCCTCAGGGATAACAAGTAGTACAAAAATAGAGTACAATAACACTTAAAGAAATCAGTTCTGAAACCCATGTGAAATCAATGTAAAAACAGTTATTCAACTTGTATATCTTAGTAAGCATTATCAAAATCGATTAAGAAGCCTTTTGTCAAGTTACAACTTTCAAATATGCCTTTCAAATTGATCACGATTATCAATAACAGTTCCATGAAAGAATAAGAATATCACACATGAGAATATAGGCCCAAGAATCAATTACATCGAAGGGATGACCGTAGAGGTGCCTTAAACACAGCAGCGCATCACACCGGAATATGAAATTCAACGGTGGCTATCCTTCCTCCCGAATAGCTAGGCATAATCATACCCTAGTAAATAACCGGAATGGCCACTCTTCCTCCCGAATGGCTAGGCATTATCACACCCAAGGTAGTGAACCCGCATGGCCACTCTTCCTCCCGAATAGCTAGGCATTATCACACTAGATCCTTAGTGGCTACCCTTCCTCCCGAGCAGCTTGTGCCAAACACAACAACAAAGTTCATAGCATACGTGCTTCTATCTCACAATTTGTCTCAAAGTATGTCACACCATCAATTAACATTAAAGTTCATTATTCCATATCGTAAAGATAAATCATTTCAATGAATGTCTTGAAAACGTTTACACTTCTTTAACCAAGATTTCAATGTCACAGTTCCATATGAAAACATTATTACCAACCCTTAGACATCCTTATTGACCATCTCTTATGGGAAAAAACGATTATGATTTCATATACGTATATACAATCAAGGTTTAATGTGGGTTTGTCCCCTCACGCACATCAACCACAATTAAAGCATGAAATAGAGTTCATAAGCCTGAAAAGTTAACCTTTTTATTCAATAAAGAACTTTTAAAAGGAGATATACATTCAAAAAAGATTTCCAAAAAAAGACATACTTCAAAAGAAGGTTTTCAAAAGAGACATACCTCAAATCCCGCTAAGATCTAGCAAAACGGAGTTCCCAAGGTTCAACAATCACACTACAATGGTTTTATATGAGAAAGATTTAAGCTTTAATCTAAGCTTTAATCTAATTCTACTCATATACCCCTTTTTAGAAAAATCATATACCCCTTTTTAGAAAAACTAAGGTTTCCATGTCTAGAACATGTTCTTGAACACTTCATGAATCATTCATGGATTCTAATCCATAGGAAAATCTACACTAATCTAAACCCTTTCAATAACATCACTAAAAAAATCAAGGATCATACCTTTTTGAAGGAATCTCAAAGTCTCCAACATTCCTTTCTTTTTCTCTTTCTTTAGCTTTCAAGAATCTAGGGTTTGAGAAGATGAACTAGTGTTTAAGAGTAGTGAATTGACGTTAGACTGATGTAGCAATGATAGGAATTGATCAAGAACTTACCTTATATGTTTTGGGGAAACCCTAAGGTTATTTCTTCTCAAAAAGTCGGCCAAAGATGAAGTAGAATGAAGGTTTAAGAAAAATTCACGTTCTGGGGGGTTTTTATAGTCGAGCAAGGCGTGTGACACACCCCATGAATCGTACGTTAAAAATCATGAAAATGCAGTCCTACCGCACGACGTGACAGAAGGGCATGATTTTTGGTGTTCATCCTGAGATTCGCAGGATTGAACCGCAGGATGATCCCGCGAAACGCAGGTTAGTAAAACGGACATAACTTTTTACTCATATGTCCTTTTAAGCTCCACTTTATATTTGGAAAGTTATTTCAAATATCTACAACTTCTATTGTCCTACAAGACAGATCAACAAAACTTAGGTGATTTTAAGAACTCTTACGAACTTCACTACTTGGTTTGATTCTATAACGACTATCTTTCACCCAAATTCATCCCGAAATGATTCATCTAGTTAAAATATCACATTTACACCCATTATACTCATTCACACCTTACCGAAATTTACGAAGTGTTACACCTTTAGCCTTTGCTATTTTTTTTGGGACCAAGGTTTTTCTCAAAGATTGGTCATTAGCCATAGACGCCCGAGTCATTTCGCTTTACCCATTCCATCTTCTACAACATAACCCTACAAGAAGAAACCAAATACTTCGACATAACCACAATTATCCTAGTCGACTTGTACCGAGCCTTGAGCCACTGCCAAAACCATTACAAATACTTCCAAGGTTGTAACCTACTCTTACAATGGTGGATCCTTAAGCATATGATCAAAGTTAGGGGTGAAAAAAACCTAAGTAAGCCATCCGAGAGGGATGGCATTTTTTATTTTTGCCCGAGCTTCGGGGAATAAAACAAACAAAGTTGGACCTTCATCTTTTCTAGGTTGAAAGAAGAAAGTGTTCAATGGATGTTCAATGACTTCGTATCCGATAAAGTTATGGTCAAGGGTAGGAAGTGTCCATTTTTACTGCTTATGGGGATTTGAGAGATTCGCCCTTATGCGCCTACTAGTGTCTTGAGACAATTTGGGAGGATCCAAGTCATACCCCAAGTATGAGGCATAGGAGACTTTATCATTGACTATGACACCGACAGATCGCCAAGGGGTTTGGATTGTATACGAGAGTGGAAAGGTCGCATGATTTGGGGTCCTGATACCTTAGCCAAGGATAGGTTTCATCCAGGTTGTGTGGTGGAGTATAAGGATTAGTTAAGGTCTGACTTATAAGGTACTCTCCCGATCAGACCTATTCTCTACAGTCGTGTACAAGATAAGGATTCGCAACCTGAGATTCTAGCCCGTTTGGTTAGGGGAGAGCTGGCAATAGAGATGCTAAGTATTTGGAAAAGACTGAGCATGACAAAGCCATCATAGAGAATCTGAGACATGAGTTGGAGCTTACTAATGATTGTTTGGTTGAGCTCGATGACCGGTGAAGAAGAATTTAGATGAGTTGCTCCACTGACTTTTACATATAAGGGGTTTCTGATGGAAGCCACTTTGACATCGGCCCATCTTCATATCTAGACTACCCTCCGAAAGGCGAAGAAGGCCAAGACTGATCGAGCTTCATCATCATCCACCGATACTTCTGTTGATTTATTTTTATGCACTGTCTTTAGTTTATCCTTTTGTACCCCTTCGAGGAAGAATATTATTATCATTTTATGATTATGGGGCAATGGTTTGATTCAAATGCACATTTATGTTTCAAACGATTAGTACACCTTGGTTTAGGAACGCAAATAATGTACTTATACTTGTATGAACTGCCTTATGTGATTTATGTTACGACCCAAATCCACGAGTCGTGACGAGTGCCTGGTCTCTAGTGACCGAACACCCCTATACTCATATCTAAATAACGTTAATAACAAGGGCCCATAAGTAGCTCAATCTGAATTTATACTGACTTATGACGGGATATCGTCATAAACTTTGCATAATCTATACATATATATAATATGGAATGAACGATGCAAGCCGACTAGGCCGCTACATATACTTTACAACAAAATAAGAACCGTCAAGGTTATATAATATCCCAACTATGTACAACTGTCTACAAACCTCTAATAGAGTATAAGTTATAGAAAGGACAGGACAGGGCTCCCATCATACCCATGCATGCATATACATCCCAAAATGACGTACCAAAATAGACCGCGACTCGGATCAAGTGGAGCTCGCCACAATAGGCGGAGGGAAAGTCTGCGAGCCGAATCCTCTCGTCTACATTCGAACCTGCGGGCATGAACGCAGCCCCCCGAACAATAGGGGAGTCAGTACGGATAATGTACGGAGTATGTAAGGCATAGAAGTAACATAAACATAAGAATCATGGACTGAATCTGATCTCTGAAATCGATTGACTGACTAGGTGCATTTGTATGACTGAGTGTTTAAAAACATTTGCATAAATCTGTCTACTGACAATGCCTCTGTGGGCGCCTAACATGCATGCTCGCAATGATAATCATGCTCATGTATATATATATAGGTCATAGTGTTGAGGAACGTTTAGCCCTATCCATATATGATATAATAGTGTACAACGATGGCCCGATCCATATATAATAGTTAGGAACGTATGGCCCGATCCATATATATAGTGCCGAGGAACGTCTTGCCCGATCCATATATAATAGTGCGGGAACGTACGACCCGATCCATATATAATAGTGCCGAGGAACGTACTGCCCGATCCATATATAATAATGCCGAAGAACATACGGCCCAATCCATATATAATAGTGCCGAGGAACGTTCGGCCTGATCCATATATTATCATCAAGGTGCACTAGCTGATCAGGTGGTAATGCGTGTATAACACCTATCCTTTTTCCCATACCCCATATACATATAATATATGCATATATAACACCTTATGGTCACGGGTCAATGTTTATATATATATATATATATATATATATATATATATATATATATATATATGTGTGTGTGTATATATATAAATGCAATGCATGAATAAACTATATACATAGGCGGACCCATGAATGGATGGGACAATCATAAGGGGTACAAGAAAAAAAAACTGAAGTACTCCTAATGCTTCTAAGAGTAGAGTAATATGGAAGCTCGTTTACTCGCTTGTGGATTCATATCATAAGATCATGCCAAAATGAAAGAAGGGACAGCCTTAACATACCTTTTCGGCCGCCGTAACTCTACTACTTAATGCTTGTCCTTCCAAGCTCATGAATCTATAGTCAAGAAAATTATACTATCATCAAGCTTATTTTCATATGCTTGTTTCAAGCCTTCAAATGAAATCTATGTAGAATCTGTCGAAATTCGGGCAGCATCTCCCCTGTTTATAACACTAGCCGAAATCACAATACCAACAACCAACAACAACAACAACAATACTAACATCAATAACATCATCATCAACACCAATATACTCCATAAAACATCCCACACGATGTTTACCCGATTTCTCAACCAATTAATCCATCATACGATGATTTAATAACTCTATCTTTGTAAATAAACTTAAATCAATATCAATAAAGAGAGATTTATACCTTACTCTCGCTATAATCGCAATATCTTTGATATCCCCCTTATTTCAAGCCAAGATTTACCGCAACACGATATTATAATCGCAACAATACGCTGTCGGAACCTAAATCCGGAGATTAAATTTAATTCGCGTTGAGATTTTAGGGGTGGAAGTTGGGGCAAGAGTTCAGAGAATTTGGGGAAATTTTGGGGTGTTTAGATGAAGAAATAAGGGGGTAACCCCCCTTATATAACGTTCTGGAAACTGCCTTGACCGACTCAAAATTTGCTCAGCGCGATCGTGTTGCCTTATGGCGCGTTCGCGCTGCGTTACTAGGCTCTCCTCTGCGCGTTCGCATAGGGTTAATTCCCTGCTCTGACATCCCATCTTAAAATGCTCATAACGTTTGATTCTGATGTCTAATCGATGCACGGTTTGTTGCGTTGGAAACTAGACTTCCTGAACTTTATTTTAGGCTTTTACTTCACCTCAAAACTCTTCATATACTAAAAGATATCCTTTCTCCAAGTTGGGCCAAAATTGGCCCTCATAATCCTAAGTTAAGCACATATACTCTCATACATCTTTGGAGGCAACTCCAATGTCTACAATTGAACGACTAGCACCTAGCGAATCTCAACGTCCAAGACTACGAGGTGTAACAATTTACTTGTTTTCATACGTTCCGCTTAAATCTTAAATTTATTCAAATACCCAATCCCCCGAAAAACAATGAAAAATAACACCGGATAAGTTTGGGGAACTTTAAAAAGAAGATGATCTAAAACATACCAGAATTTTAAAAATTCG
>NC_081352.1:11111641-11132846 GCF_029784015.1 Lycium ferocissimum
TAGTTAGAGGGGGAATAGGCGTATTTATTAAGAGGCCGAACAGGTATGTTAAGGCAATCCCTTTCTTTCCAAAGGCATGATCCGTTCCTTGTGAACCCATGCTTGTTTTCCAAAATGTCCGTACCCTCGTAAGCTAGAGATTCATGATTCTGAAAATTTCTTATGACGATAAGATGAGTATGCTTTTATGATGATACAAACGATGATGATCTTATTTCAGAAGTTTCAAAGTTCATGATTACGATGATATTATGAGATTATTGCATTATTTCATGATTTTCTTGATGTCGCTCCTTGTTGGTTGATCTCACCTCACGTTACTTGTTCCTTCAAGGTGAGCTACAACAACGATGGTTGTTCCATAGTATAAATCGGAGATTTCCGACCTATCTCACCCGCCAAAGTAGCAACTTTTATTTGAACTCATGTATGCTATGAGTGTATCATATGTACATAGCTATTTTTGGATATTACCGAGTTCTATTAATTCATTTTTGCTTATCCATTGTACTCTTTCTCATTATTGATGTATATGTGTGTGTGTGTGTGTATGCATATATATATATATATATATATATATATATATATATATATATATATGGCACAAATACAAGGGGTGATTTCGTGACCTTGTCGCGAGGTATATAAGGTACGCTGGATGTGGGTGACGTTGTGGCCTATGATGTGATGTTTATCTACAAGAGGCACAGTTGATAGGGGGTGACGCTGTGGCCTAAGTGGTGATGTTTTTTTTTTTTAACCCGACGAAAGTGTCATTTTGTAAATTAAAGGTTCACGAAAAGTTGTGACTCCCGGATGGAATAGTAGTATGGCACTCAGCCGAGTAGGGTCTTGGGTGTCAGTCGCGACCCTCCGATTTGGGTCATGACAGTAGCGGGTCGTATTTTTTTGGATTCATATTTGCACTTACCTCATTTAAAAAGGAAAGCGTCTCGGGAAAGTACGGTTGTCAATCATACCGAAAAAAAGGAAAAAATAAACTTCTACGTGGATGGTGCTCTAAATGGACATTGTTTTTAGAGTCGCCACCCAACTTATAGGTAAGTTAGGAAAACCATTTCGAAAGTGTTCATTTAAAACGGTTAAATTTTAAAAGAAACCAATCTATATCAAAGTTTGGGTAAGGGTTCTGGTGAACCCCCGGGGAAGGTGTTAGGCACCCCGGTATTAAGGATCCGTAAAATACGGTTGACCTACGAGTTCTAATAGTATGCCTTGTAGATGTAAGTTGTTTTTGATAAAAAAAAAAAACTACTTTTGTTTTATATTTCCGCAAATGAAGGCTGGTCATTTATGCAAAAAATACTAATTTTTCAAGAAATAAAAATGGTAGAGTTTTGCCCAAAATTGGGCTTTTTGGGTTTCAGACTAGAACACCTATGTTAAAACCCGAAGGCGTTAACCTAAGTAGAACAATACATAAGCCCACCCGAGTTTAGAAAAAAGGTTTTCAGTTTAACTTTTATAAAATCATTTTTGGCATACTATTATTATCCATATTTTAACCATATTTTATATTTTTAGATTTTTAGTCTTTTTAGTCCAAATTAGTCAAAAATATTTTAAGTCCATTTTGTCCAAATTGTCCATAGGTACGGTCCCAATTTGTCTCAATGTCCATAAATTGCCAAGTCCTTTTGTCAAAAAAAATTATATTTTTTAAGTTTGAAAAAATGTCCATTTTTTGCCCACAAATGCGTTTCTGTCTCAAAATCAATTTTTACACGCCAATTATTATCAAAAATCAGTTTTGTTACTTGGAAATGATTTTTAGCAACTCTAAATTTGCGACAATTATTAAAGGATTCCAATAAACACATTTCATCAAATAAGTAATATAAAGAGAGGGAGTTGGGCCTACCAAGCCCAACAAAAATAAAATGCAATTAAAATTATGTCCGCTCCAATATTTTTTGCTCCGATGCTAGGCTCGTCCATGGTTGAAGTCGACTCGATCTAGGAAAGTTAGTGGGCCTCGTTGAGGCCCACAAACGGGTTTGGGTGGACAAAAATGCAAACGGGTATGCAAGACATTAGGATACTTTCACAAATTAAGCTAATACAAAATTAAAGCCTACAATAATTATTACATAGCCAAAAAATGAATTTCAACATTATTGGGCCAAGCCCATATATTATAACTAGCAACAACAGGTAACGAGATGGCCCAGATGTGAGATAGGCCCAAGACAATAGTGCTAACAGCTCAGGTGCAAAAAATAACGAGTAACAGGCCCGAGCAATAGGCCCAAAACTATTCTTCTTCTCAAGTTTTTTCTAAGTGTCAAAGCTGCGATACCACTAGTATACCACTTAATTTTCTCTTCAAATTTTCTAAGTGTCAAAAATGTGGTATACATGATATACCACCAATATACCTACCAAGACAAAGAGCAAAACCCCATGAAGGGCATACCCTTTATCCACCTAATGGAAAGGTAAGTCAACATTTCTTGTATACCCTCAAATATACCTAATATATATACTTATTCTCAATTAATTTACTCAATTAAATCCTTCTTACTTGATTTTAAAAGACAAAAGACTCCAAAGAACCAACAAAGACAAATCCCGGTCCAATTTGCTAATCTTAAACTTCTACTTGATCTTAAAAAACACAAAAGACTCCCAAAAAAAAAAAAAAAAAATCAACAACTCAACAACTTTTTTTACCTAATCTCAAATCAAGAGCCTTACCACTAATCATAAAAACAATCAAGGTCACACAGAATTCAACCAATGCAAGGATAGGTAATGCAAGGCAAAACAAAAGTCAAAATGACTCAAAGAACCAACAAGAGAGCATGACAATCTTCAAGATGGCCAAGCAAGTAACAACAACAATGGAAGGGTAAGGAACAAAGAGATACCGAATTAAAAGTGAGGAAGAAAAGAAACAAGGCAAAGACCATAATCAACACACTCATAATCTTAGTTTCTAATTCTTTTTTTTTTTTTTTTTTGAAAAAGCAGTAGCTAAGGGAGATAGGGCAATGAACATGAAATCAAGCACAATAAGATGGAGGGATACACAAACAAACTACCAAACACACCATCATATTTCTATTTCCAGTTTTAAGGAGTTAGCAATCAAAAGAGGGGTGGAACTAGAGGTTAAATGACTTAGAAATCAACTGTCCAAAGGATGAACTAATTCCAATGCCAAAAACCATTTTTTTTCAAGTCTGTTTGTTATCAACAAAGATGTCACAGAAGCAAATTTACAAGTCTATGGTCATTTTAGCTTAGTTTTAATCCCAGCAAGCCCAAAGAAAGCAAGATAGGCAAGTTACAGGTTCATTAAATCATTAGCAGGGCCTCAAAATAGTTCACACTTAGTCCATTTTGCAGAATTGGCACAGAAACTACACAGATATTAAGAAGAGGTTTCAAATAGCATAGATAAGGACATGATACTATCTTAGGTCCAAAACATCATTTTTAAACATGTCATAGCTAGGTTTCAAATAGCAAAGATAGGGACATGATACTATCCTAGGTCAAAAACATCATTTTTAAACATGTCATAGCAGAAAAACAAAAGGGGCAGGGGTGAGAGGTCTTGTATGTGAGCCTCAGAAATCCACAAGCAAGTTACAGAGTCAAATGCCAATAGGCAAATACTACATTTTTTTCCCTTTCAAAGCATTTTCAGTTTCAATTTTCTGGCATTACACTAGGTTCAACAAATTTCAATTTTAACAAGTTCATAATAGGATGAAGGGAACATGATACTACCCTAGGTGCAAATATGATTCAAGTAGAGTCATATTAAGTCACTAATGGCATGAAACATATATAAGAACAGTTATAGGTCCATGGAAATCTAAATCAAAACTAGAAAGGGCTCATACCACCTATCTTAGGTCAAGCAAGAGGGTGTCAAGCAGGTTTTAGCTCAAACATGTAACTAAGAGTAGGAATCTCATATAGGAGAACCTCAGAGATTCCCACTACAAGATGGAAACAAGTATGTAAGTACTGCATTTTACTTTTTGTGTGGCAGTTTTGATTTTTTAGTTTTATTCTTTTACATTAGGCATGACATGTTCCAATTTTAACAAGTTTATAATAGGTATGCAACTAAAGATAATGCACAGAAATGGCCAAATGCCCATATGGTGTCTAAGAGAATGCAGGTTTGCCATAATCCCTCAGGCCTTTATATTCCAACTTAGGCTTATTTATAAATCATAAAGGTCCAACTAATCACAAAAGATCATCTCAATGTTCAAGCAGTTTCATAGGAACACTAACAGGATCTTAAGTTATTACTCTTCTCTACCTTATTTTGATTTGCACATATAGAGTCAATCACAAAATGTAGGGTCAAGATAGAGTTCAACTAAGATGTAAGAGGTAATCAGGTTAGGGTCAGCAAATTCACAAGAATCAGGAAGCTACTTTCAAGAGTAATCATGAATCAAGTAGGATCATTAGCAAGTCACATATGGTAGGAGGATGTATATGAAAACAGTCTCAAGTCTTAAAAGCTGTTCATACCACTGTCATAGATCACAAAATAGGATGTTCAAGAGTGTTATGGTCAAATAGTATATAAAGGATAGCATATGCAGGTTGTAGGCTCATCCATAAGCAAACAAAGCAGGAAGATCATGACCTTAGTACTATACTTAGTTTCAAAGTCTCACTTCTTGGCTAATACTTTAGTCCTTCTTGTTTGCTACATGGTTTGGCAAGCAAAGGGGTTGTTGAAAACTCACCTAATCAAGGCAAACTCAACAGAACTTAAACAAATGACTAGCATACTCACAAATTCAAATAAAGCTCAAATTGTGCTCAATAAATCAACTAGACAGGTCACAGACTTATCAAATTCCCATTTTTAAACAAATTCTTCAATTTTTAGAGGCTCTAAACCATACTCAGCAATCTTAGAGTTCAGAAAATAAGTCAAATGAACCATTTTATACATTTTTTAGATGTCCAGCCAGCTTAAAAATGATAAATGCACAAAAAATAAGCAAATCAATCACTAGATTATGAAGAATCCTTTTCTTACTACATTATCAATCATTTTAGGTACAAGATAGAAATTCAGGGAGGTTTTGAAGTCATTTTCAGCGCCAATTCTCATTCAAAAGATCATTTACCATTTTCTAGGGTCCTTTTAAGATGTTTTTAGACTAGATCCCAACTATTATCAATAAAACATGAGGACACAAGCTAGTTTTCAGGATTTCACATAGTTTTTAGATGATAATCAAAGATAACTACCTATAAATCAAGTCAAGTGGTCCAGAACCAATCAACAAACTTGAAATGGACTTAATGCAAACAAAACAAAACTATAGGTGTACAAGAATCACAGAACAAATGTCCAAGTAGTTCCAAAATGACAAGATAACACCCCAGCCCTTAAAACCACAAATGAAACAGTAAACCAAAAACCAAACTAATATCTACTTCATTTTTACATCAAAACCTACTAATTAACACTTAAGGGCCCTCACAGCAGCCTTAGAACTTCAATGAAACAGTAAACTAACCAGGAAAAAGAAAGAAACCAACATACTTCTCTTAAATCTTTATTTTTTAGTCTTAAACCTAATAAGAAATGCTTAAGGCACTATTTTAAACTTCATTATACTTTCCTTTTATCATAACAACCTTAAAGCTTTAATGAAACAAAGAGCCAAACAAGATTTCTATCAACATAAATAACCTTAAAATATGTATAAATACTAGGTTATTCAAACAACAAACTTGAAATAGCTTTAACATCAAACATAGGCAAGATAATACATCAAATAAGTTGAAATAGGAACAATGCACATAATACCTTTTTATGGGGCAACCAAAAGATTAAATGGGAGAAATTGGATCACAACTTCAACACCAACACCCAAGATCCTTTAAAAGAGGCCTTTGTTTTTGAATTTTTCTAATATATTGTAGTATATTTGTGGATAATATATGTATAGTATTGATATATTTTAGTAATTTCAGTAGTATATCTATAGTATACTTGGTATCTTAATAGGATTTTAGTAATGAGAATTCAGAACCCTTTTCAACCGAAAATTTCCCCTTACAATGATAATAAACTCCTATTTATAGCACAAAATGATGCTAGGATAGAAATGGAGAGATTTTTAGGTCACTCCAAACCAAAAAACCTATCCTAAACAAATTCAAATTTAGTAAAGGACAAAAACAAATTTCAGCATATTGTACCAATTCGTACCTTATTCAACAAAAATCTCACAATAATCATATAAGACAACTAAAAATCTAACTAATTGTACCCGAAAAATACAAATAAAATCAGAAAATACTAGGATAGTACGCCTCGTCATCAAATAACAAATTTATCACATTCCAACAATATAAAATAGTACAAACAAGATAAAATCCCCAAAAATGGTAGTCATATTAAAAGATTTTTTTTGGAAACTACCCTAAGTCCCTCATTTAAAGTACATAGTGCACAAGTTGGCTAAGGGCTCGCGGCCCCGCCCATGGCAACTATGCATATGAGAAACTCGAGCAACATCCCCAAAATAATTCAAATTCGAGACCAACTATTGAAATTTATATGAAATTAAACCTAAAAATCGTGAGAACTCGTGACAGCGGAAAAATCCCCCTCAAAAATCTTGCGAAGAACAAAGTGGGATTGGCCTGAATTGGCCATCGATGGTGGAACCCTAGAACAAACAATAAATCGCCTGAGAAAGAGGAGAGGAGGGGTCGGGGTGGTTAAATGAGAATGAGGGGGGTGGACTTCCACCCTTTTTTTTTTTTTTATAAATCCTCACCCTTCAGGTTTTTAAAAAGTTTTAAATGACCCATCCTTTTAATGAAAACCCTTTCCCAAACAATGTACTCATTTAAAAAATAAAATACATATTCTTTAAAAACGTATTCGTCTAACACTAAATAACTTTTGACGAAAACAAGATTTATAATACGTAGTTTTAAAATACGAGCTTTAAAAAAAGCCCAATATTGACATAGTTCCGAGCAATATCTAAAAATGTGAAAATGCGATCAAAATGAGCCATAATTCGTACGTCGTCTTTAATTAATAATTGTGGTAGTAAATAATTCGTAATTTTCAAATCATATTTGTGGTAGTAAATAACTCGTAATTTTCCTGTAATTGTCAATTTTTTATGAAATATTAATTAAATGTCAATTTTTACAATTTTCTCAGAATTTTTTAAAAATTTTAATTTTAAGGGTGTATCCTTACTCCGTTTTGGACTTGGGAATTTTAAAAATTAAAATACGTGTCTTATGAGGTGAAAATTAGGTGTCAATAGAGGAAACAGAGGCAGTTAATCTGGGAACTGAGGAAATGGTTCGAAAAACCAGGATAAGTGTACATTTGACAGAACCTGAGAAAGAAAGTTATCGAAGTCTGCAGAAAGAGTATGAAGATATTTTTGCTGGGTCATATGCCGATATGCCCGGTTTGAGTACAAACATTGTCGCTCATAGGTTGCCAATTCTAGAGGGATTCGCCCCGATAAAGCAGAAAATCAGATAGCCTAAGGCCGATGTCAATATTAGAATTAAAGAAGAAGTAGAAAAACAGATTCAATCGGGGGTCGTGGAAGTGATACCCTACCCAACATGACTGGAAAGCATAGTCCCAGTTCCAAAGAAGGATGGGAAAATAAGAATCTGTGTGGACTATCGTGATCTTAACCGCGCTAGTCCAAAAGATAACTTCCCACTCCCCAACATTCATATACTTATTGATAATTGCGGTAACCATGAGGTGCAGTCCTTTGTTGATTGTTACGCAGGCTATCATCAAATACTGATGGATGAGGAAGATGCTCAGAAAATGGCGTTCATCACACCGTGGGGAGTATATCACTACCGAGTAATGCCTTTTGGTCTCAAAAAAGTTGGTGCTACCTACATGAGAGCGATGACAGCTATCCTTCATGATATGATGCATAGAGAGATCGAGGTGTATGTGGACGATGTTGTCATCAAAACCCGAGTGAGTAATGATCACCTTGAGCATCTGAGAAAATTCTTTGATAGACTTCGCAAATATGATTTAAAGTTGAATCCTGCAAAATGTGCATTTGGAGTGCCCGCTGGAAAATTTCTAGGATTCATAGTCAGTCGTTGTCGTATTGAGTTGGATCCCACAAAGATCAAAGCAATTCAAGAACTCCCACCACCATCAACAAAGAAAGAGTTCATGAGTTTCTTAGGAAGGTTGAATTACATTGGGCGCTTCATCGCTCAGTCCACAGTAATTGTAGAACTAATTCTCAAACTCCACAAGAAAGATGCTCCGACTAAATGGACAGAAGATTGTCAGAAAGCCTTCAACACAATCAAAAGATACTTGTCAAATCCACCCGTTTTGGTCCCGCCAAGGCCGAGAAGCCCTTTACTGCTGTACATGTCAGTATCAGAGAATGCTTTTGGATGCATGTTGGCACAAAATGACAAAACAGGTAAGAAAAGAAAGCCATCTATTACATCAGTAAGAAGTTTACACCCTGTGAATCTAGCTATTCCTTGGTGGAAAAGACGTGTTGCGCTCTAACCGGGGTGTCTCAGAAATTAAGACATTATATGGCTTCATACACGACTCATTTGATATCAAGAATGGACCCTCTAAGGTACATATTTCGCCAACCTATGCCGATAGGGAAGCTAGTCAAAAGGCAAATGCTATTGAGTGAGTTCGACATCAATTACATGGCACAGAAAGTAGTTAAGGGGCAACCATTAGCAGATTTACTGGCAGGAAGCCCGGTGGATGATAACCCCTTACCTTTATGGACTTACTTCTCGGATGAAGAAGTGAGGAAAATTGAGGATGAAGGAAATGAAGATGAATTAGGCTGGAAAGTATACTTTGATGGAGCAGTCAACTTTAAAGGATCAAGAATAGGAGACATCCTGGTTTCAAATTGAGGTCAATACTATCCAGTAGCTGCCAAGTTGAACTTCAGTTGCACCAACAACATGGCTGAATAGGAAGCATGTATCTTGGGTCTACGTTTAGCCCTTGACATGGATGTGAGAGATCTTCAGGTAATTGGCGACTCGGATCTATTAATTATCAGGTTCGAGGAGAATGGACCATAAAAAATGAAAAGATCATACCATATGTTGGACTTGTACAAAGATTGGCGAATCGATTTCAAGAAATCAAGTTCTAGCATATACCAAGAACCCAAAATGAGTTTGTTGATGCATTGGCAATGATAGCATCCATGATTAAACATCCTGACAAGAAGTATATCGATCCTGTCAAAATCGAAATAAAGGATCAACCAGCCCATTGTGCTTTTGTAGAAGCAGATATTGATGGAAACCCTGGTACATCGACATCAAAATATACTTGGAAAAAGGAGAATATCCTAAGGGAATCACCACCAATCAAAAGAAAACTATCAAGAAGTTAGCGAATGATTTCTTCCTCAATAAGAATGTTCTGTACAAAAGACCCCTGGATCTGGGATTGCTTAGATGTGTTGACTTCGTCGAAGAACAAAATTGATTGAAGAAGTGCATCCTGGAACCTACCGGCCTCACATGAATGGGTTCATGCTGGCAAAGAAAATCTTAAGAACAGGTTATTACTAGATGACCATGGAGAACGATTGCAGCAAATTCGTCCAAAAATGCCAGAAGTGTCAAATTCACGGAGACTTGATAAAAGTCCCTCCAACAGAACTGAATGCTATGACGTTGCCTTGGCCGTTTGCCGCTTGGGGCATGGATGTCATAGGGCCAATTGAGCCAGCAGCATCAAACAAACACTGTTTTATTTTGGTCACCATAGACTACTTCAGCAAGTGGGTGGAAGCAACATCTTATGCATCAGTGACGAAGAAAGTAGTCGCAGATTTTGTGCGCAACAATATGATATGCCGGTTTGTCATCCCAGAATCAATCATAACAGACAATGAGGCTAACCTGAATAACCACCTAATGAAAGAGATATGCCCTCAATTCTAAATCACCTACCGAAATTCGACTGCATACCGACCACAAATGAATGGAGCTGTGGAAGCCGCCAACAAAAACATCAAGAAGATCCTCAGAAAGATGATTGATAACTACAAAGACTGGCATGAACAATTTCCATATGCATTACTAGGATATCGCACAACCGCTAGAACTTCAACCAGAGCCACTCCATATTTACTGGTCTATGGCACTGAGGCAGTGATACCAGCCGAAGTAGAAATCCCTTCTCTTCGAATCATACAAGAAGCAGAATTGGTCGATGTTGAATGGATCTATAAAAGGCATGAGCAACTAGCTCTGATAGATAAAAAGAGGATGATCGTTGTTTACCATGGTCAGTTGTACCAACAAAGAATGGCGCGAGCCTTCAACGAACATGTGAGGACTAGACTTTTCCAAATAGGGCAATTGGTGCTCAATGGGATATTCCCAAATAAAGAAGAATACAAAAGAAAGTTTACACCAAACTAGCAAGGGCCCTATATGGTGCGCAAGGTATTATCAGGAGGGGCAGTGGTCCTCACTGAAATGGACGGTCGAGAGTGGCCAAGACCAAAAAATTCAAATGCCATGAACAGATACTACGTTTGAGGAAGAAGAAGATTTCAGAGATTTATAGCTCCTGTAGTTTATGCTACTTTTATTTGCATTTCCTTTACTTGTAATTTTGCATTTTAGAAAAAACAAATCCAAAATTACGTACGAACTATGTGAGAACCTGATTCCCTATACTTATAAGGGGATACGTAGGCGCTTTTCCAAGCTCGGCCGTTTTAAACCAAAAAATCCAAAATTATGTATTTTGAACTACTTTATGACCTAATTCCCATTTGGGATACGTAGGCGCTCTTTGAGTTGGTCTCACTAATAAATCCTGATATATTTACCCCGAACTACGTTTCGACCTGATTCCCAAAACGGGATACGTAGGCGCTCTTCCGAGATCGGTCATCCCAAATAAAATTTTTGATAAACCCTAGGAAACCCCAGAGATACTTTAGCAAGAGAAAGATAAAGGTAACCCCACATGAAAACTGGGGCAGAATTTTTGAGAGGACCTCAAAAATTCTTTCAATACATCAATCAAAGGGATGAATTGATTAGAACTTCTACACTGGGGCAGAATTTTTGAGAAGGATCTCAAAAATTCCTTCGACGCCGTAAAATCCAGAATCAACAAGTACATTCTTACACTGGGGCAGAATTTTTGAGAGGGTCTCAAAAATTCCTTCGACATAGTAAAATTTGAGTTAGTACAATGACATGTATAAACTGGGGCAAAAAAGGATTCAAAAATTTTAAGTAAGAGTCAAGATCAAGACGAAGAAGAAATGATAGAAGATCTTGTTCAAAGTAACCAATGTCACGACATTAAAAGGTTGTGCATAAAATATACCATTTCAAAATTACCATTACTACAACGTATTGCTTACAAATATATATGTTTTCAAACTCATTGGCCAAAAATCCACTATTTACGAAAAATAAAATATTTTCCAAAAAAATTGAGCATTCTTTCCTGTCGAAGTGTGAACGGAAGAAGTTCATGTGCAAGAAGAGCGGTCGACCACATAGGGAATTGACAAATTTTTCTGTGGATGCAGGAACAAACATGCATGGACGTTTTACACTAACTTTTTTGCTAAAGATGTTTGAAACAGGGACAACAACAACGACGACGACAAACAAAATGAAGAAGAAATTTCAAGAAAAACGGCGAAGAAGAGCATACAAAAGGGTAACAAAATCCTCCCTAAGTAAAATTATTTTACGTAACAAGTTTGTTCATTTTGCAGAGTATAGAGATTTTTATAAAAGAAAATTTTAAGACTACTAAAACATATAATCACGATTTATCGAAGTCTAGTCTCCACTAAATAGTATTATATCAAGGTATTGAGACCAGAGGCGGATCTAGGATTTAAACTTTAGGGGGTTCAGACTTTTAAGATTCTTAGTTGAACTCATTGTATTTTAAAAGTTATGGGTTCATATCTACTATTTAATGCAATTTTAATACATTTTTACACACAAATTTATGCTTCGTATCAAAAGTTAGGGGTTCAATTGAACCCCCACCTATGAGGCTACATACGCCCCTGATTGAGACCCTGGCCTAGACGTCGCATAGCTTGCCTTGATACATTGACTGATTAGATGACTTAAATTTGGTAAGTGTAGTTCTCGCCTGAATCAGGTGACATAATTCTAACATCAAATTTAAGATTGCCGACATGGAATGTCGGCAAAGATGGATTAATTTTGGCCCAAAGGGTGGTTACAGTTTTCATCCTGACAATCTGTGATTTAAAGATAAAGAGTTGATACCGGCATCGTAGTGTTCTATTCACAACGTAAGAGCCTAGTCCTTTTGGAAGATGTGAACCCTGTCAATGGGCGGGTATTCTTCCCCGGAGTCAAAAAAAAGAGCGTGTTAGTCTTGCCGCTAAGGTAAGCTTCATTCCTCAAAAAGACGATTTGGGGGATACAACTTCGCGCCGAAGGGGCTGTAGTCGCCATCCATATATAGCCAAAAATAGGGAGCATAATTCCGAGGTTGATGTCCACAACAGTTGAAATACGAATGTGATTCCTACATCACGATTTGTGGTCGCTACTGCAGTTTATTTCAAGTTAATGTAATTCTGGTTCAGGGATAGTGGTTGTCATGAGAAAAGGCCCCGCACTTGAGTATGCAGTTGTTAACTTGAATATTCTGACTAAATGATGCAATTCTTGACACAGAGGTTAGTGGTCATCATAAAAGGAAAATGATACTGCACTCTGATGTGCAGTCTTCATTTTGGTATTTTTGACTATAAGTGATGTAGTCCCAACTAGTATACCATAGACTTCGTATGAGTATAACGATGCAGACGACACCAGATTTGGGACAATCACCGCAGTATGTGAAAATGATGTGATTCCAAATTTTCAGGGGTAGCGGATGTCATAAGAAACAAAAATGACCCTGTACTTGGAAACATGGTCTTCATTAATAGCATCCTTCTTACAAAAACAAAAATCAGACTGGGGTGTGAAGGTTTCTCAAGAATGTTGTATAGCCCGACCCAGATCCCAACGAAAGTTATCATTGAGAAATGAAAACATCTGAAAATGACGAGAAAATAGCCAACTGAAGTATTGGGATTATTATCCAAAGTAGTCAAAATTATTTCTATATATATATAACACACACACAAACACACATGCACACACAAAAGCACACACTTACAAGAAAAGAAGAAAAAGAAGGATAAGCGTTAGCCAAGAGCCGGACAAATGACGAAAACTGACAGAGTTAACTTTTAAAGCAAATGGCAAGAATGCCGCACAGGTATGTCATTTACGATAAAGATAAAAATTTCAAATCACTAACACGCAGGACTCAGCATCTGGGGATGGCTAAAAGCTACCAAGATAGGAGCAAAAGAGCCAAACTCAAGACATGCGGAGCAAACGTGAAACTTTTCTTGGGCAACCGACCAAAAATAGTGTAAAAGAGTCAAGCTTTCTATACCAAGTTTGAAACATCCCTTCAAGTAACTAAACCCTAAAAATCTTTCAAAAACCGTCTCCAGTCGAATTTTAATCGAAAATTGTCAAAGGGGTTCCCACATAAAGGGATATTCCTTTTCGGGCCATAGAGTCGAACTACAATTGGCCTGATTGCCAAAAGCCAGGGATATGTAGGCTACTCAAATTTCGAGGCTCGGCCATATTCCCTATGATTATCTCAGTACATCTTGAGATAATCTAAAAATCTCCTTATTTTTAGTCCTCTTAGAGTCAGAACTACAAACGACCTGAATTCTCATGTAACCTGAGATATGTAGGAAGCCTAGAGACTGGGGTCCAGCCCTACTTCCGAAATTTTGCATAAAAAGAAAGCTGTAGTCTCTCTTATTTAGTAAAAATTAGGTTTGACAAAATTCATAGCTCAAGGATGGCCTTGCCATCCTCGAACTTAGAAGGGACAGTTGTTGCCACCTAATTTTCACCTCATAAGACGCGTATTTTAATTTTCAAATTCCCCGACTCAAAGACAGAGTAAGGATACTTCCTTTTAATTCTAAAATTTCAAAAATCCCGAGAAAATTGCAAGAATGAAATTAAATTATTATTTCCTAAAAAAACTGACAAATATAAGAAATATGAGTTGTTTACTTCCATCCCGCTCCGTCTAGTCTAGGAAAATTGTTAATTTAAAAAATGTATTAATTACGGCTCATTTGGACTACATTTTTCACATTTTTAAATATTACTCGGAACTATATCAATATCGTGCTTGTTTTAAACCTAATTTTTTAACTTTGCGAGTTTTAAATTTTAATTTGCCTAAATAATTGTTTTACCTAATGTTATAAGTGTTTATAATATGTAGTTTATAATTGATTAAAATAGGGTGGGGGCTTGTTTGATAAGTTTTAAAACTTTGGAGGGGAAAGAATTAAAAAAAATAAGGGTGAGAAGTTTGTTTTTACAAACTTCTCCCCCCCCCCCCCCACGTTCAATTCTCTTAGCCCGTCACCCCCATCACCTTCTCAGGCGATTTTCACGACTTTCTTAGGGTTTCAACACCGTGCTAATTCATGGCGATTTTGGGATCATATTTGCTAATTCTTTGAGGGGCTTTATAATTAACCATGTGTAATCATGGTTTCCAGGTTCAGTTCCCTTCGAATTTCATTTTTTACTATCTAAATTGATCCTTACCTAGGTTGTTACTCCCGTTTTTGTTGTGTTAAGGTTTCCATGGGTAAGGCCTCGAGCCCTTAGCCATCTTGTGCACCTTAACACCTTAAAACAAAAACCTAGGGGGAATTTCCTAGAAATTTCGTAAATTATGGTACACAAATTGGGGATTTTATGCACATTGTACTATTTAGTACGATTGTACCATTGGAATGCTACAATATAGGTTGTATTCGTACTATCCTAAATTTACAAATTTTTATTTGATTTTTTTGATATATTTCAGGGTACAATTGGTTGTGATTTTGTTGTCCTATGTGTGAGAATTTCGAATTATCTGATATAGAGTACAAAATTTAAGGTTTTTGGAGGGGGGGGGGGAATTTAGGATGAGGTGTCTATTTCTATCCTAGGATTCCCTAATTTTGTTAAGTCTATAAATAGTAAGTTGAGAAGTTGAAATTTGGTCCTTGGACCTTGACCTTTTTTTTTTCTTCGAAAACTTGAGAGCAAAAACTGAAAATATAAGAGTGATACAAAAAATATACATTATCTACATACATATACAAAAACAGGCTACAAAATACTAAAGATATATACTAATATTCACTCAATATACAAATAGATATATAAGAAGAAGAAAATATAATAAAGAGGTTTTGTAAGACAAAGAGGGTTTTTGATTACTTGAAGTTGATTTCAACCCCTTTTTGGTCCTTAGGTTGCCTCTACAAAAGGTAATCCCTTTTTCAAACTACTTTACTTTCAATTTTGAATACTTACTGTTTTATTGCTTATTCATTATGCAAATGTTATGAACTGTTGTTTCTTACTTTGTTATAATAAGATTCTGTTTAGTTTGAATGTCTAAATTTATAGAAAAATAAGTTAAAAATCTAGAATATGATAGTATTAAGTAAGTTTATAACTTGTTAGGTTCATAGAATGAGAAAAAGAAGTTTGGGGGGGGGGGGGGGGGGGGGCGTTATAGTCTTAAGTGCTATATTGTGGTTTGAAATCTGGTCATTTGGATTGTTTCATTAAAACAAAGATTATGCAGTTATTAGTTTTAGTTTAAATGAGACTATTTTGAAGTCTGGAAGTAGTCTGAGTAGTATTAGGCTCAGTTCTTTTTAAGCTGGTTGAATGTAATCATTAGTTGCTATTTGGATTCATTCTAGAGCAATATACTTGTTTGAGGTATGAAAATTGTTTTGAATTGATAACTTCCCTCTTTAAATGAATTAGAGAATCACTTGTTTACTTTGGATGCATTTTTGTGAAAAACTAGCTACTTGAAGTTGTTTGTATTGTTGATCATATTCTATTCCTATTTTACTATTCTAAAACTGTTAAATCATGACCCCTAAAGGTTAAGAGGTAAAAATGAACCTATTTGGACCTTAAAATGTTAACTGTAGTAATATGTTGTTCTGACTTGCTACTTGTTTGTGTCCATCGAATCTAGAATTCCAAAAACTGAGTGGGAACCTCATTTTCCAGTGACAAAACTACTTGAACTTTGCTGCTTTGTAAATTGTGATAGACTGTGGGATTGACAATATTGAACCATGTCTTGTTTGGCCTTATCTGTGTTTATGGCTTAATTTTATGTTGAGTTGAATCTACTACTTTGCTAAAATAAGATCATTAAAGGTAAAAATCAATAAAAGTGAATCTGTCTTCACCTAGAATGTGAACTGTGACCATTTGCTAGCCTATAACTCGCAACTTGTTGGATTCTTGAATCTGGATCTTCAAAAATGAATGAAGAATCTTTCTATGTCCTGATTGCCTTATATGATCCTTTTGTTTGTTGCTTTGCAATATAGAATAGAAGCTTGAAAATGAAATATTAGATCTAATTTATCTTGTTTATGTGCTAAGCTGAGAAAATAGGTTGTTGAACTACTAAAAATAGGAATTGTGAATCTTTTGAGAAAATTGATAAAAACCAGAACTTGCTTTCTCTTAAGAACTTGACCCTGCACTTAGGTAGAGGCCTTCATATGCATACTTTGTCTAAAAACTAGATCTTGATCAACTTAACTCTTCATAGATATTTTAGGACACTGTTTAGAGATATAACTTGTTATTCATTTGGAATTCCACACCTTAAGTTGTTGTTGATGTGGAAGGTACATTATATTGGGATTTTGAAAACTTGTTTGTTTTTTTTTTTTTTTTTTTAAAAAGGTTTGGAATTTTGTGTGTGTATATGTGCTTAACTGTGTATGTGCTAGTTTCTGTGACTCCTACTTAATTGCTTGTGCCTTATTTAAGTCTTGGAACCTGCATTATTAAGCAAAGATGACTGAAATTGATAGAATAAGGTTGAAACTTAGTATTTGAACTGGAAAGGTAAACTGCAAAATTTGAAAAAACGGAAACTGCCTACTTGTTTTGTTGATTGGCTTGACACTGCTGCATTCCACCTAGTGTGATCAAGTAGCTTTGAATCTCTTTGAGAAATCATGCATTATTGGACTACATTTTAACTTGATAAGATCATGCTATTAAGAAAACTTGCAAGAACACAATATATCCCTATTTCTTTCTTGAGTACTGATAGAGCATTCACCATGATTGAAGTTTATTGTTAATTTTCCTACATGATACTTGTCCAAAACTGTTTGAAATTGCAACATTGATTCACTTGTGACCCTTAGGAGACTGTAAATGTTTGAACTTTGAAAATATCTTGGGAATTTGCAGTTTTGAAAACAAAAGGCCTTTGTGCCTATTTTGTCTTTGAGTTTTCCTAAACTAATTGAGTTTGAATTGGAGACCTTGCTTGTGAATTACATTTGTCTAACTTGTGCCTCTACTTCTTTAAAAAGCTGGAAATTTGAAAACCTTTGTTAAGTGAGAATTGCTCTCATTCTAGACTGTATAGATCATGAACCTGAAGTGTTTATTTGGCTTCAAAACTTGCTTGGTATGCTATATTTGGGTGCTGATTTTGCTTTGCTTAGACTCTAGATCTTTGGCTATCTGTTTTCATAGGAATGTTACTTAAACTACTTGCCTAAAACTTTCTATGTGAGAAGAAAGACTTACCTATCTACTTGTTTGAATCATTGTTAAGTTCTAAGTATTTTTTGAAAATTTAATGTACTTCTGGGTAGTTTTGAGGAGTTGCTTGAAAGAGAAACATGGGAATACATAGTATACAATAAGTATTTTTTGGAAATTTAATGCTACTTCTGGGTAGTTTTGAGGAGTTGCTTGAAAGAGAAACATGGGAATACATAGTATACAATAAGTATATATGGAGGGTATGCTTCCCTAAGGGGTTTTGCTCTCCATATATGGGTATATCACCTAGTATATCTGGTATATTGGGGCTTCAACACTTAGAAAAATTCAAGCTTATGTGACTGTTTGGGCTAGTTGGGCCGGGGCCATCGATTCAGCTGAGATTCTTTAAATTTTGTCCCTTTTTGCATAAAATGACCCCCCACCCCCCACCCCCCCACTCCTCCCTTTGATATTTAGAAGTTATGGGCCTGGCCCAATTGTCTTGTAATTAATTTTTGGCTATGTAATTAATTTTATGTCCCTAGATTAAGTACTAATATGTTGTATGCCTCTTATTTTATAAAATTCCGTATCCGTTGGTGGTTCCAACGAGGCCCACCAACTCCATTAGATCGGGTCAACCTCAACCCTGGACGAGCTAAGCATTAGAGCTGATTTGGAGCGGAATAAGTTTAAATTGCATTATTTTTTTGTTGGGCTTAGTAAACCCAACCCCTTCACTTGATATTATTTATTTGACAATATATGCTTATTGGAACCCTTTAAAAATTGTCACGAATTTGGAGTTGCCAAAAAATTATTTCTAAGTTATAAAAACTGATTTTGATAAAAATTGATGTGTAAAAAAATGATTTAGGGACGGAAACTGCTTTATGGATTAAAATGGACATTTTTTTTCAAACGTAAACTATGATTTTGGACAAAAAAGGACTTGACAAATTTTATGGACATTGAGACAAATTGGGAGCGTACCTATAGACAATTTGGACAAATGGACTTAAAATTACTTTGGACTAATTTGGACTAAAAAAACAAAATATCTAAAAATGTAAAAAATGGTTAACATATGGACAATAATCGTATGCCAAAGATATTTTTATAAAACTTAAAACTAAAAACATTTTTTTCTAAAAAACTAGGGTGGGCTTACGTGGTGTTCTACTTAGGTTAACGCCTTTGGGTTTTAACCTAGGTGTTCTAGTCTAAAACCCAAAACGCCAATTTTTGGCAAAACTCTACCATTTTTATTTCTTGAAAATGAGTAGTTTTTACATAAATGACTAACCTTTATTTGCGGAATTATAAAACAAAAGCAGTTTTTATCAAAAACAATTTATATCTACAAGGCATACTGGTTTTCCTAACTTACCTATAAGTTAGGTAGCGACTCTAAAAACAATGTCCATTTAGAAAACCATCCACATAGAAGTATATTTTTTCTTTTTTCCCGGTACGATTGACAACCGTACTTTTCCGGGACACTTTTCTTTTTAAATGAGGCAAGTGCAAATACGAATCGGGAAAAAATAGAACCGCTACAATTATAGCATTGTCTTCCCCCTTAGTTCAGCATTCTTCTTCCCCATTATAGCACATATCAAACTTCCCCCTTAGTTCAAAGATTGTCTGTCCCCTTAATTCAACATCATGCAGCATTTGTCTTCCTCCTTAGTTCAGGATTGTCTGTCCCCTTAATTCAACATCATGCAGCATTTTTCTTCCCTGTCTTCCCCCTTTTGACATCATAAAAAAGATAACAAATACAGGCATGCGCAATAATAGAGATGTCGTATGGCATAAAGACATCCAAAGCAGGATGAAGTAATTTTTCAAAGCAGTAGTTTAGATAATACAAACATGATAATTAAAAAGCTAAAACATTATGTCAGAGGCAGAGAGGAGTGGAGGTAGCTAAAGGGGACTTCAGGGCTCAAGAGACTGAAATATGGAGGACATAACTGGGAGAAGAGCCAGGGAGCATGATCAAAGGCCTTTAGAAAATTATTTACTTGTTCACCAGCAGCTCACTGATTTTCGATGAACTGATCACAAATCTCATCCTCATTTTCCTTTAAGCAAGCATTTTTAGCTTGGAGCTCAGCATTTACACGGACAAGCTCACTGCTGGGACCACGTTCGTGTGTCCGTCCAACCACCCGGGCCCCGCATTATCATTTTCACCAACCCCGCCGATTTCAATGGTGCTTGTCGCTGTGTTTTAATTATTGCCGAGATAGCCGGCCCCATACCTTCCTTTTTGGGTATGCATTCGCTTTCTTCCAAGATCCCTAGAGTGATCATCTGCTTCCTTGTTCCCCCCAGTAGCCTTTCCAGTCTTCATACTGAAATGCTCAAACACCCTGGTCAAGAAAAGACCATAAGGAAGCCTATGCTTGCTGTCTTTGATATTTACAACCAGGTCTGAAATCAAAGTCGTGCATCTCCCTCCAGCTCTCAGAAGCAACACTTTGTTAACGAATTCAAACATAAGTTGATATAGCGGCTACGCTGTTTTCGGAGTCTTTCGTAGGACGCAAGACCCTTCTTGACCCAATTCAGTTTTGCGAGGCTTTTCTCTGCAGCTTTCAATCCACTAGTCGAGATCGTCGTACCTCTTCGCCGTGATTTGTCTCGTTGATCTCAAATTCCTTTAAATGATTTGTCGAGCCAAGGTAGAGTTCTCAAGATAAATCGTGTTCATCATGGAGCTCAGCTACTTCTTGTTCAAAGACACTAGGAGCAGGAGGAATTGACAGTCTTGTTCACTCTGTACATCCTTATCATAGTCTATTTCAAGAACGGAGTTGTTAGACTCCCTTCCCTTCTCAGAGAAAGGTTCTTTTAAGAGCACAACCATAGAGATGTTATCTTTTATCACCCTAAAGAGGTCTGGAATTTCAATTGAGGTAGGAGTGGTCCGGTGAATGAATGATTTGAACACTCCTGGAGTTTAGTGACCAGGTCCCTCTTGCACATTTCCTATTTTACTTCTTTCCCCCTTAACCTTTTCATCATCCATCGCAAAGATGCAAGGTATCAACACACCTAGCCACAATTTCTACTTCACTCTCTAAGATATTTGACAGTCCCACTTTTTTTTCTAGCCAAGTTACTATCTACATTTAAGACAGAGTCCTCTGTGTCTTTAACCCAACTGAAGGAGATGGGGTTACCTGAAATTCCCGCTGCAACTTCATTTCCTTAAGTAGTACCCCAGATTTTTAGAGTCACCCATGTCCTCGCAGCTCAACTTTTCAGTAGCAGAACTTTGTACCTTAGTAGTTACACATTTAGAATCCCTTATTTTGCTAGACACCTCTGCTCCATCATCCTTTTAATTGATTATCTCAGCGGTTTAGAGGAATTTTGGAAGCAAAGAGTGTTTGACCGCTCTCGTCAGAATCAGGTTTACCAGATGGATTTAAGGATTGGCACATTGATTTTTCATAAGTTTGGTTATTTTGAGTTG
>NC_081352.1:11132946-11162487 GCF_029784015.1 Lycium ferocissimum
GATGCTTCTTTTTCTGAATATTCCTTGTACTTCGGACCACTAAAACCTAGTATTTTCCTTTTTGGTCTAGAAAAACACTCTTCAATTTCTGTACTTAGAAAATTTTGGATTCAACCTTCCCTTTTGGTCTTCTTCTCCAATATGAAAATATGAATGTTCTTAAGAACACCAAGAACACCCAAATACAATCCAGGGCCAATTCAATTTTTTTTTCGCCTCAATTTTCAGATGTAAGCTCCTTATCACTTGGAGAACAAAGCCCAATATCAATCAAAGCTTAATTTCACCACAATCAACTAAACCCACTTGAGTTCTTCAAGCTTTGATGAACCTCCAATGGCGGAAACTTCAACACTTACCCAAATGACTTCAAATTTCGTTTCTAGATGTTTTCCACCACAACAAAGTCAAATCTACCTTAAAAAACACTCAAATCACATAACAAAATCAATTTTTTTTTTTTTTTTTTTACTTTTCTAGATCAAGGATTGAAGAATCAATGGAATGATCCCTCTACCTTGCTTTGATACCAAATGATAAGATTCAACCTATGAAACTGTAAAAAAACTTGAAGAACAATAAAAATCAAAATAAAGGAGGGATGAAGAATAAAGATGGAAGAAGGGTAGATGGATAGATACTATACCCCTAGGATTGATTCTATGAACAAGGTTGGGTATATGAAACCCAACCCCTCAATTGGAATGAAATCCTAGAAACCTAACTAGTTTGAATTTTAAGGAATTGACTCAACTTGAATCCACAAATGAGTAATCCTAGGCAAATCCAATGGAAATTAATTCAAGGCACAACTAATAAATCACACTTAGTTAATTAAGCCAAACAATCTATATTAGCTAAAAACTACTTAACAATCTACTACACTCAATTTCATCAATATTCAAGCTACCATGAAAATGAACTAACTTAGGCTATTTATAGTCTTAGGCTAAATTATTACACAAGAGGCCCAAAAGTGGCTCTCAAGTTTGCAAAAGTGACCCAAAAGATCCGGATGTCACATTTTGTGGCTTCATATGTGAACATGCGTCCCTAGTTCTGTTGCATGTTGTGCTCTTCAAAATTCCCAGATTTGCTGACACACTTTGCGTTGGTGCTGCTGGTTCGCATGTGCAACATGTGGCTCGCGGTTCTCATGTGCAACATGTGGCTCGCAGTGCGCACTACGTGGCTGGCAGTACGCACTACATGGCGCTACTGTTGCGTCACATGTTGTGCCATCTTCCCAAGCCACCTTTCAAATATTGTAGACTCTTGAGATCTTCTCTTCTAGCTCCTCAAATGCTTCCTTTTTCAAGAATAGAGCTTGAAGGTCTTGAAGCTCCTTCGCTTGGCTCCTCGTGAATGGCCTTGAGCTAGGCGGGGTCATATCAATTTTCAACCTAGTTTAAAATTTTAAAAGTTTGTTTGGCTGTGGTTGTGTGGTTTCTATGTGATTTTGAGCATTTGGGGGAACAACTAAGATCTCCACGTTTGAATCTCTATCAAAGGCTGCACACAAAGGAGGTAATTCCCCTTCCACTTTTAATTTTTTCTATTTCCTGTTTCCTTAGTTTGTTCTGTGCTAATCTATTTTGTTGTTTTTGGTAGAATTTATGTGCTTTAGTGCTTAAGTAATGTGGTTTAATATGTCTGTATATGAGATTATCCCAGTTTAATTAGGTATGTGAGTTATATTTCTACTTAGTTTGATTTCAGTTGACATAGATAGGATTATGTGAGTTAGATTTAAGTGTGTTGATCATATAAACAATAGTTCTACCTTTAATAACTAGGCCTACTTGACATGTTTAGATTAGTCTGATTCAGTTAAATATGCCATATGTTGATTTTGGCTTTAATAACCTGATTAGTCCTAATCAAACAGGCCTCATTTGTTAGTCTGATCCAACCTGCTTTTAATAAAAGTAGGATTCTATAGTTTAGTCCTAATGTAGCAAAGAAATGGTGCTTATCTATTGTTTCAATCAAATTAGCCCAATCATGTGCTGTTGTAATTTGCCTTGACTTAGTTGAGTATAAACCCTTTAAATCTGACCTGTGTGGCCAAATATGCCTTTCTGGTTTATTTATTTCAGTCTAAGTTCACTTATGTCCAATATGTACTGTGTTAGTTAAACAATGTGTGTGTTGCTATCCTGTTAGCAGTTAGTTGAATGCTTGTTATATATGGTTGGCTTAAATATGTTAGTGAGCTTAAGTGCTAGCTTGATCACTTTGCTATCACCTGTTTAAGTAAGTTTGGTTTTGTTAGCCTAATTTCTTATGTTTGATAGGTAACACTATGGACATGCTAAGTATGGGAAACCTTATCTAAGTTATGTGGTTGATCTTGTTGAGTTAAACCATGTTCAAATCAGTTACTCCTATCTTATGGTAGCTTCTATTGGATCTGGTGCCTTGAGCTATCATGTTTGGTTTTGTTTAAGTTAGATCACTGTAAACAACAACTTGATTAATCCTTGCACTTTGTCTGAAATCGGGAGTCTCTTGCTTAGTTAATATTGATACTTGTCTATTTTTTTTTTTTTGCATAACTTGAAATTGCCTGCACATCATTCCTAATGAACTTTAAAGCTAAAATTGTACATGAGTCTCTTTGGGGTTTTTGGTTAGACTGAGACTGCACCTTTTAAGACTAAAATGACATATCTAATGGTGACCAAAATCTTTTACATGCTCCCCTTGGATAATTATGAGGCTTAAGCCATTAGGTTGATTAATTGGTCTCATATTGAAAATCCCAGAATGTGTTTAGTGTTAGAATCCAAATAAAAAAAATAAAAAATAAAAAACCTGCATTCATAATCTTTGAGGCTCATGAAAAATTGTTAAGAGTCCTGTGTTTGGTGAGATGTGATGAAAGAATGATATGTTGATCCTTTTGAACCTGTTTAGAAGTTGTCTTATGAGATAGTCCTATATAGAGAATGTCTTTGTTTATAACAACTATAACATTATCACATATTACTTGGTTTAAAAATGACTTTACAGCCTGATGTCCTACTTCTATATGCCCTTGTCTTGCAACTCTGCATACTTGTTTCCCTCTTTCTGTGTCTGATTAAAGAACTGTTTGCAAAAAGTAGGCTTAAGTGTAGTGTGTAGTGAGTGTGTGATCATGAATTTGAAAGACTAAGTTGGTAAGAGGCTATCATTTGATGTTGAGTAACTATGGGTGTTACTTACCTAGAGTAAGGAATAAGTGTGATGAAGTTTTGAGTTTTCTAGTCAAAATTCAGCCTAATCTCCTTTGTTCTAGACTACTGGGGTTCCTTCATATGAACTTACATTTATGACTTGGTAGCGTGGCTGGTTCGGTTCCCGAGGCTTTTGGGTGCGTTTTGGGTACTTGGTTGGAAACTTGGTTTTAGCCGTTTGGGGTTTAACCAAGTCAACGTGACCTCCGTTGGGAATTTTGAGGTCACGGATGGATTCTTAGCATGTTTTTACTGTTGTTTTCATGTTTAGTTTGTATCCGGGAGGTCCCGAATGGTTGTCGGGGTTTCGGGTTGAGACTTAGTGAAACCAAAAAAAATCTTGTTTTGGTGTCTCGCCCCAGCGGTGTCTGTTCGCCCCCACGGACTCGCCCCAATAGAGATTGTTCGCCCCTGCAGATCCACTCCAACGGGATTTGGTCTGAAGGAGCGGAGAGTGACGTATTAAATGAATTTACGCCCCAGCGGATGGGAATTCACTGACGCGGGATCGCTGCAGCGGAAAGGGTCCGCCCCAGCGAAGAATGCTGGACCAGAATTATTATTTTATTCCTAACTTCGATGTCATTAGTTCCATTCACCCAAAAACCTAAGTCTAAGAAGCAATAAGGGCGATTTCTAGAGATCTTGTGGTGAAATCATCTTAGCGTAAGTTCTACACCTTAATCTTGCATTATCTTTCCTTTACTAGTGTTCTTGGTAGTTAATGGCTATTGAGGGTGATGGGTTGTAGAAACCTGAGTTGTTAATCATTAAACCCTCTAACCTAATTGATAATTGTTGTTCAAATTGTTGATTCTATCATCTACGATTATGGATTAATAGATTCTAGGATTGAATATCTCTTGGCTTCTAGAATAAATTCATGAATTTAGGGTTCTTACTAAATTGGGAGTTTTGCTAATTGATGAAATTGAAGGACCAATTGTGGTTAGAACTCTATGAAATTAAGGATAATGACTAGTGAGACTATGAGTATTGTAATTTCACCCTTAATTTTTGGTTTTACACTCGTGAGTCGATAAGGGAATTTTGGCTATTTTGAAGTAATTCTCCAACCGTTTCTGTTTCTGATTAGTTGGCTTGTTGTGGTTATTTACTTACTTAGCATTGTTAATATTAGACTTCGATCGTTCTGAAGCACTTCAGAATGGGAGGCTCATGTAAAGTAGTACGTGGCTCATGTTCGGCATTTGAGGTAGGTTACGGCTTACCTGAGTTAGACTTTGATTAGTGAAACATATGTATGCGTAGAATTGATGGGAGAAAGCATGATTAAGTCTCTGGACATGATGTCGGGATGGAAATACTCTTAGGTTAGTATGACTTCTGATTATGTGGGCTTGTCGCCGTTATTTTACGTATTGCGACATGAGGTGTACTTGTTATTATGATTTGGGTAAAATGAAGTGATAGATTCATTATGATGATTGAACTCTATTTTGTTTCCATTGTCCATGGTTGTTGTGATTTATGCCAGTCTTGTTATGGCTTATGGTGCTTTGTGATCTCCATAGCATACTCGTTGGCTTGGTTTCATTGTTATCTGATTATTGCATTCATTCATTCATGCATGATGGAAATGTTGTGGAAAACAGTGAAATAAAAGAAGATGGAACAGTGATGGAAAAGGATTTGGAAACATATGATCTATAGTGAAACATGAAAGTCATCTCTGGGCTTTGTGCGGAGTGGCTAGTTCTATGGAAGTAACCTCTGGGCTTTGTGTGGAGTGACCGGTACATGGACACCATGGGTCCCCCGGGTCATGACTGCCAAGACGTCGAGATTTTCGTCCAGAGCATGTGTGTACAGGTTGTGTTATTAGCCATTGCATTGCATTGACATCCATCTTATTGCATTGCATATGTCATCATCTCACTTTACATCTACTGATTGGATTGTGGTTGTACTTGTGTTGTGGCTATTCTGTGGAATAATGAAAGACTTGACAGACTTGTGTTTAGCTGCTACACATAGTCTATGACTCGATTATTGATCTTTTGTGACTTTGTGTAGATATTGGTGCCTGTCTGCTTATTTTGTCTGATTCTGTGTGTTATATGCGTGAGCTAATCTTAGTCGGCCTATGATGCTTACCAGTACATATGTGTACTGATACTACCTTACTGCACCCTTTTCTGAGTGCAGATGGTGAGGCAGGACTGTCATCGAGACCCCGTTTCTAGCCTTGAGACTATTTGACCGAGATTCCAAGGGTGAGCCATCTTCCGATGCAGTCTTGGACTCTCATCTCCTACTGCTTATTACTCTATCTTTAGAAAGAATTTATTTATGCTCAGACAGTTGTATTAGTCCTGGACATGGTTTGGTAGACATTCTTGTACGGTGAATTCTTTTTCATGGGTTGTATTATGATTAGTATTTATGCACTTATTGTTATGTATGACATTGACTTAGACTATTTAAGATTGATCTTGCTAGTTATGTTATTTTGGAAATTAAATAAGTAATTGGTTAAGGGGATGGTTCGCCCACCAGGGTTGTAGTGTGGGTGCCATCACGATGGTATTTTGGGTCGTGACATGAGAATTACCAGTGAAAATAATTGCTGAAGAGAGGGATGAAAAATAAAGCTAAGAAGTGAAAATAATGGGAGATGAAGTCTAAAAGTGAAAAGTGCTTAAGGAAGTGTAAGTCACTATTATATAATTTTCCTACCCGTCCCCTAGCCAACATTACAACCCGTTAAAGCCCTATTTGATTCTATTCGACCACATTTAATTAGTAGAGATGTACATAATGGGCAGGCTTATGGTTCTTTGTGCATACATGTGATTTTCTTTGTGAGTGCGAGAGTTGTGCTTTGATGCTAAGTCCTTAAATTACATTCGATTCTTTGACTTCAGTGTGTGGACTATTTCTTCTTGTGAGGGCACGTGTTTCATGATAGATAGGTGATGTTATTAGATTTCTTTGACAGAGTAGGTAAGCGAGCTTAAATTTGATAAGTTTCCGTCTCTGAGATTAGGAGGTTAGGAGTTTGTTGTCTGTTTGTTGACTTGTATATCTTGCATGATGATCAGGAAGTATATATTTGATGGTTTGAGTTGCTATAGGGCCTAATTGTTGATATCAACCAAAGTGGTGGTGTTCCTAGGCTTGAGTTATTGAAAGTGACTTTAATGCTTACTCGAGGACGAGCAAGATTTTAAGTGTGGGGTGGTGATGTTCGGCCAAAAATGTATATATTTATCCATTGTTACCTCACATTTTAGTACTTTTAATTGTCTTTCGAGTACAATTATATTGCTTTGTGCTTAATAATATATTTTTAATGTGCAGGAATAAAATGGTGTGAAGATAAAATGATTTAGGTCAAAATTTATGAAGAAGTGTTATAAAAGAAAAGGAAGAAGGGGTACATGAGGGAGACGCTATACTATAGTTGTCTACCAAAGTGAAGACAAAAGCAAAGAAACCAAATTGAAATTGGAAACAGAGAGAAAAACGTACCTGGAGAAAAGTGGGCGTGCGATCTCCACGCATCGCACAGCTATCGCGAGGATTCACGTCCTCTGAAGTTTATTCGGCTGTGCGCGCCACTTGAGCAATGCCAGCCCCCTATTTTTTTCGGTCCGAGTTGGAATTGATTTTAAAAGCCCAGGCCTTTTGGTACCTTATAATTACATATTCTACAGGATTTTTACATAACTTTGGACCTAGAGAGAGCTAGGAGCCGCCGTGGAGGCCGTAGTTACAGGGTTCTACCTTCTCTTTACTGTAATACTTGTTTTTATCTTTTAATTCGGATGATTTATTGTTTTTCCTCCATGTCTATGTATAGCTAAACTCTTTAGTTCTAGGGTTCTGACGCTATCATGAAAGTTGAGTTTGATTATCGTTATATCTATTGGTTTTTCATCTTTGGGTTATTTATTTATTCTTGTGTTTAATTGTTTGATTATCAGGCCAATAGTTGGAAACTATCTGTGGTGCATGAGTTGAACTTGAAAGAGCGAACTCACGTATGTAATAAGAAAAAATAAAGTTTGTTCGATTAATCGTTTTGCTACTGAGGATGGAAATATGCCCTTTAGCCCTACTTAGTTGGTTACGAAGATATAAATGTGTTCTTGTTACTTCTTGCGATCATAGAAATACAGACGTTAAGAGTAGCATCTACAGGCTTGTGAATAGTTCAAAAGAATATCATAAAGTTAACATTAACCCGTCAACTAATAACCCAGGAAATAAAATAGGTAGAACGGTCAGAAGACTCAATTGGATTGTTAGTGGTCATAGTCCTAGATCTATCTCTAATCCGATAAAAATCTGCTCTTTCTTGGTTGAAGTTCATTACTTGCTTTATTTTATTTTTAGTTAGTTTATAAATATAACTTTGGATTTTATTTCTTGTTTAGATAATTAGCATTAGTTTAATTTAGTAAATAGTTAATCATAAGTCCCTGTGGGTACGATATCTGGACTTAAATCCTATATTACTTAAACGATCGCATATACTTGCGTGTGCGTTTGGGAGCAACAATTATTACTCTGTACTATTTAATTCAAAATACTACTTGTTTTTACATATAGAACAGTATTTGATTAGACATAAAACATACAACAGTAAAAAAAAAAAAATTCACTTACCTTTACTACAACAACAACAACAACAACAACAACAACAACAACATACTCAGTGAAATGGTAGGGGGGTGTAAAGTGTACGTAGACCTTGCCTCTATCTTGGAAGGTTGAGAAGCTGTTTTCGAAAGACCCTCGGCTCAAGAGAAAACTTGACAAAAAAGGGTTAGATACGGACAAATAGATCAAAGCAGTATTAAAATAAAATAACGAGAGCGAAAAAGTCATGATAAAGCAAGCATGAAAAAAGAGGCAGTTGAATTTGTTTTCTCCATCCATAACTAGTTAGTTAGAATTTGAGTAAAACTTGATAAGCATTTAAAATTAGAAGGATGATTATTTACGTCTGAAATCACATATTTTCTGCATTTGAGATTTGATTCCAGTCTAATTTTGAATTGGTAGATCTCGCTTCGATTTTAAAAAGTTTGGTAGTTACTACATTGAACATTTAAAAAAAAAAAACCATTTGCCCCTTATAGTCTAGTTTATTTTATAAGATAGTGATGAACTTTGTCCCCATGGGAAAAAAAACTACAGTACTAGTGTTCAAGTCAATAAAATTAATCTTATAAATCAAATATACTTCCAAGTATTAAAAATTATACAAACACGCCTGTCTCTGATTTTTCCCAAAAAACCAAAATCATTCACCACATTAATGTTTGTAATGTAAAGGACAGGTTGTTATCACCGAGGTATGTGGTGAAAATAATAAAATTTCTCCATCCTTTATAAAAAATCTCAACTTTGAGTTTCGAAAATGAAGAAATTCCTAATTGGAAGTGTTTCTCATTATAAAGGTTACACTTAACATGAATTTGAATTAGTCGAGCCAATGAATTATGAATATCTGAATCATTACTTAGAAACGTGGGTATTAGCTCCATTATGAAACTTGAGGTTGGGAATAAAATAGCCCCGCAAAAATAATATTCACGGTATTAGTGATAAACGCGGAACACTAATTTATGGTTAAATTAGCAAGAATAAAATGCAAAGAATAATGACACCAAGGTTTTACGTGGAAACCCTTGAATAAGGGGAAAAACCACGGCAAGAGGAAAGAAATTTGATATCACTATAGTAAGGAATTTTACATTTTGGTAGTAACGAGTATAAATACTCCTAAGACCACTACACCCACAAAAGAAAAACACTCTTTTGATTTTTCCCACCTTACTACAATATCACTCACACTTATTTTTCTTCACTATTTTCTTACGCCCATGGAATACCTCACTTTGCTCTCACTCGCATGTATTATCCGAGATTTTCTTGGTGTCATTCCAAATGAAGCTTAGAACTCTATTTATAAGCTTCGAAAAACGCGTGAACAAGAACCCGCGTGAACAAAGACACCGCGTGAACAAGATCACCGCGTGAACAAGAACCGCGTGAACGGGTTTGCAAACGAGAAATCGCGTTTATACGCATGAACAACCACGCGTATTTACTATTCAACTCTGGTGGGCCCCACATGTCTGAGGGACCTACTCAACAATTCTCCTCCCGATGACATGGGGAAGAATGTTCTTGTGAATCACCGAGAGCTCATACCAGCCTAGCTTGGAACAAACTTCAAGCTTTTGCCTTGAGACCGCCTTTGTCATCATATCACCGCATTTCCATCCGTGTGGATTTTCTTCAATCGGAATCTTTTTGTCTCCGTAGCATCACGAATCCGGATATCTCGACATCAATGTGTTTTGTTCTCGCATGGTACATCGAGTTCTTGCTCAAGTCTATTGCACTCTGACTGTCGCAATAGACAATATACTCCATTTGCTGCAATCCAAGTTCTTGAAGGAATCTCTTGAGCCATATCATCTCTTTTCCAGCTTCAGTAGCCGGAATATACTCCGCTTCCGTTGTAGACAGTGCGACACACTTCGCAACTTCGATCGCTATGATATAGCCCCCCGAAAAAAAGTAAACAAATATCCAAAAGAGGGATTTTCTCGTTATCAAGGTCACCCCGCCATATCGAATCAGATAGCCCTTCAAAATTATATTTGATCCTCCAAAACACAAGCATTCATCCGAGCTTCTCTCTTAGATACCCGAGTATCCACTTCACAGCTTCCCAATGCTTTTTCCCTGGATTTTCGAGAAATCTGCTAACAACACCGACTGTATGAGCAATATCTCGAGTGCATACCATTGCATACATCAAACTTCCGACGGCAGAGGAATAAGGAATCTTGGCCATTCTCTCTTTTTCCTCCGTTGTTGTAGGACACATCTCTTTGCTCGGTTCGGATGACCGTGAGAAGGTGTGCTAACCCACTTAACATTCTTCATATTGAAGCGCTCTAGTACACGTTCTATGTACCTTTCTTGTGACAAATAAAGCTTTCTTTCATCTCTTGAACGAGTAATTCTCATGCCCAAAATCGCCCCAGCATGACCCAAGTCTTTCATTGCAAAAGACTTACTCAATCGCTTCTTCAACTCGTCAATCCTGAAAGCATTCTTGCCTACAATCAACATATCATCCACATATAGCAGAAGGATGATAAAGTCATCATGAGAAAATCTTTGTACAAACACACAGTGATCTGAAGAAGTCTTCTTGTAGCCTCGCTCCCCATACCGTACTCAAACTTCTTGTACCACCGTCCGGGAGCTTGCTTCAATCCATATAGACTCTTCCTTAAGTTTGCATACAAAATTTTCTTTACCTTTTTCCTTGAAGCCCTCAGGTTGTTCCATATAAATCTCCTCTTCTAAATCACCATGAAGAAAAGCAGTCTTCACATCCATCTGCTCAATCTCCAAATCAAGACTAGCAGTCAAACCAAGAACTGTCCGAATGGAGGACATTTTCACGACAGGAGAAAATATTTCGTCAAAGTCAATACCTTTCCTTTGACCAAATCCCTTAACAACCAATCTAGCTTTGTATCTGGGCTTCAAGCTGTGTTCTTCGGCTTTTAACTTTGAACACCCATTTGTTCTTCAAAGCTCTCATGCCCTTAGGCAATTTCACCAACTCATAAGTATGGCTCTCGTACGCAGAGATTTCATCTCATCTTGCATGGCTTCGATCCATCGATCCTTGTGCTCATCTTCCATGGCCTCCTCATAACATTCGTGTTCTCCCCCATCGCTGAGTAATACATACTCATTAGGTGAATAACGAGAAGAAGGAACATCTCGTCTAGTAGACGTTCTAAGTGGAATATCCGAGTCATCCACGACTTCGGCCGAGGAGCATCTACCTCATCAATAGCAAGATCGTTATTATCATCAACATGCTGATCTGGAACATCATTCTGGGCATCACCATCGTCATCGAGCCCACCAACTTCTTCAACATTTGTTTGAGGAACTTGATCAAGATTAACTAAGCCTTCAGAACTTGAAGATTTTATCTTCTCCGCTTTGTTAATATCTTCAATGGTTTGATCCTCCATGAAGATAACATCATGACTTCTTATGAGCTTATTATCAATTGGATCATATAGCACGTAACCAAACTCATCAAGGCCATAACCGATGAATATGCACTACTGCCTTGTCTTGGCGCTAATTTTGACCTCTCATCTTTAGGCACATGTACAAAAGCTTTGCAACCAAACACTTTCAAGTGGTCATAGGAAACATCCTTACCATACCAAACTCGTTTGGAACATCACTTTGCAAAGCAACCGCCAGGGGATAGATTAATAACATGTGCGGCGGTCAACAATGCCTCACCCCAAAAGGAATTCGGCAACTTTTGTAAAAGCAAATATCTAACTCTTTCCATCAAGGTCCCGTTCATCCTCTCGCTAAACTATTAAGCCGAGGAGTCTTAAGAAGGAGTCTTCCGGTGTCTGATACTACGTTGCTTGCGATTCGTCAAACGGTCCACAATATTCACCACCGTTATCGGTACGAATACACACTTGACTTCTTTCCGCTTTCTCTTTCAACCGAGGCTCGAAACTCGCTTAAAGACACCCAACACTTGGTCTTTAGTCTTTAAGACGTAGACCCAAAGTTTCCTCGAGCAATCATCAATAAAGGTAGCGAAGTAAAGTGCACCACCCAAAGTCCTTGTCTTCATCGGACCACATAAATCAATGCACCAACTCAAGCAACTCTCCGTCTTTCTTGAAGGAGGATGAGACTTGAAAGAAACTCTATTTTGTTTTCCAATTACCAAGCAGTGCTCACACTTTTCTAATTTAGCACTTTCGAAATTTGACAATAATTTCTTTTTGGCCAGAACATTTAGTCCTTTCTCGCTAATGTGGCTAAGCCTCTTATGCCATAATGTTGAAGAGCTATTGCTCTCGGTTGCATTCACTATATCAACACGTAGAGGTCCGTAGTCCAAGATAGACCACGACGCTTTTCGCCCGAGCCACAATCATGGAACCCTTAGTGAGCTTCCTTTCCAAAGACCATTGGTACCGACATATCCCTCATCATCCAAAACACCGACAGAGATCAAGTGCAAACGAACATCAGGTGCATGCTTTACATTGTTTAAAACTAGTTTTGTTCCAATACTAGTTTCCAAACAAATCGTTCCAACACCAGCCACCCTAGATGCAATCTCATTACCCATACTCAAAGTTCCAAAGTCACCCGGAGTATAGGATGAGAAAAATTCCTTCCGTGATGTCACATGAGATGCGGCACCACTGTCCACAACCCAGCTTGACTCATCACAAGAAATATTTATCGATCCGCATCAAGGATAGTAACAAGATCTTAGAGTGACAAAGGCAACACGATTGCCATCTTCTTTCTTTTCCTCCTTATCTCTATTCTCCTTTTTCAAAATCCGGCAACTTCAGTGCCCTTTTTCCCGCAATGATAGCACTCAATATCTTTAAGTCCTGCTTCCGGATTTGCTTCTATGATGTTCTCTATTTTGAGAACCACGATTCTTGCCTCTCCCCTAGTGTCGATCACCAAGACATCGATGAGGAGGAACCTTGAGATTTTCTTCTCATCTCTTCATTTAAAAGAGAAGCGCTCTGGCAAGATCCATGAGATCACACCATCCTAGCATTTGATAATGAAGTTCTAATAATTTCCCAAGAATCTGTAGGGAACCAAGTAGAAAAAGCCTTGAATTTCTTCATCAAAATTAACGCCCATACGGACAAGCGGTTCATGATCCCCCGAAAAATATTCGATGATCCGTCATTGCGGAACCATCGTGGTATTTTAAACCCGATTTGCTTTATCAAAAACATCTTGTTGTTACCAAGCTTTTCCGAGCATACAAACTTTCAAGATCTCCATGGGGAACCGGTACGTGTCTCCCCAGAAATATGGTTCAACACATTATCGTCAACCCACTGTCTAATAAAGCCGCAAACCTGCCGATGCAACAAATTCCACTCTTCATCTGATTTATTATCAGGCTTTTTATTTGCAAAGACAGGTTCATGAAAATTCTTGACATAGAGCAAATCTTCCATTTTGCCCTCCAAATGGCATAATTACGCCAAAGTAATCATTCTACTAGTGTTGGCTTCCATCGTTTATCACAAATACAAATACTATTTTATTCGAAGACCAAAGTAATTCTTTTACGACGTGGAAGTTCGGATCGTGCCGCAACCACGTATATACTCGGACGAACCTTGGCTCACGATACCACTTGTTAGAATAAAATAGCCCAAAAAATAATATTCACGGTATTAGTGATAACGCGAACACTAATTTATGGTTAAATTAGCAAGAATAAAATGCGAAGAATAATGACACCAAGGTTTTACGTGGAAACCCTTCGAATAAGGGAAAAACCACGGCGCAAGGGGCAAATTTGATATCACTATAGTAAGGAATTTTACATCAGATAGTAACGAGTATAAATACTCCTAAGACCACTACACCCACAAAAGAAAAACACTCTTTTGATTTTTCCCACCTTACTACAATATCACTCACACTCTATTTTTCTTCATGCGACTATTTTCTTACGGTATGGAATACCTCACTTTGCTCTCACTCGGATGTATTGTCCGAGATTTTCTTAGTGTCATTCCAAATGAAGCTTAGAACTCTATTTATAAGCTTCGGAAAACGCGTGGAATGAGGGACCCGCGTGAACAAGAAATGCTGCGTTTTATACGCGTGAACAGTACCACGCGTATTTACTATTCAACTCTGGTGGGCCCCACATGTCTGAGGGACCTACTCAACAACTTGAGGGATCCCTTCGACTTTTAATCAAACCTATTAGAGTGAAAGTGATTGCTATTTTTTTTTTTGGGTTTGTTCTCAAATCATTTAGTCATAAGTTTATTTTCTTTCGACAGTTGTCTATAACTTCTTTGGGGAGAAGTCATTAAAGGGCTTCAGACTTTCCTAGTCTTTAGAAAATTCACAAATAATGTTGGACTAAATATGCTCTTTGGAAAAACTCACAAGTAATCATGATGAATTATGACAGTGATCTTTAGGAAAACGCACAAAAAATGATATGAAATGTGTTAAGTCATTAGAAAAATTCAAACAATAATGGTGAAATGCATTGACATATGAGTTTATACATCAATAAGACGTGGCAAATTTTCCTTGAGTATTTTGTCCAAAGGATAAGTGCAATGGATATACGTCAATGCATCTGAAACCTTAGAAAAGGAAAAGATGGAACGAATCTGATCAGACTTAATTTAATGAAGCTACAAATAAGGTTGTCATATTTTCTAAGTCTGCTCACGTTTCTTACTTTCCACCTTCTTTGTATGGATAATCACAACCTAATACAAATCCTAAAATTTAACAACCCACTCATGATTTTCAGATTTTTATTCTTTCCTCCAGATAAAGCGGAAAAACTCTCTAAATTAAAGAGGAAGTATGGTTGAGAAATCGGGTACTCAATTAGATACTCCCTCCATTTCAAATTATCGGTCATTTTTTGCTTTACACGCCCTTAAGAAATATCAATTAGGAGGGAGCATTTGACTAACTTTAGCCTTATTTATGTCAAATTATATTCTCTATCCATTAAATGTTTACTTTATTTATGTGTTATCTCCATTAATGACAAAAATTCTATTAAGAGTAAAAAAAAAAAAAAAATTGAGGGGGGGGGGGGGGGAACAATAATTAATTTTATATTGAGCTTCTAAAACGATAAATAATTTGAGACAACAATTTTTAATAATCATAACAGATAATTTGAGACGGAGAGTACATTCCATCCACTTTTCGAAAAGGATTTACTTGCACTCGACGTATTCACAAAATCAATAATGTATAACATGTATGTTATAAAGAACCTTTACATTAATAAACCCCTTGGTTTCACGTGGCTCCGCTCCTGTACACAACTATATATTGTCGAAAAGTAATAAAGAAATCACATGTTAGATAACTTACAGAGTGATTAAGGAAGTGAAAAAAATCGTGAAACTAAGCGATCAGATAAGGTAAAACGTCTTATTATAGTGTCAGTACACTAAAGTGACTTAGCATACCAAATTCGACCCCTAGAGGTTGGCGTTCAAGATCCAAGAAAGAAACTGTATTCAATGTTATTGGAGTAGGTACGGCTGGCTCTGTCTCGTTATGTTTTTCAACGTAGTCGGCAATAGTGAAACTATCAACGACCCATTCAAATTTGTTGCGCTGTATTGAATAAGGTTTTGGCTCTCGAACTTTGGCAGATGAGATCAGATAAGTGTTGAAAAGGTCAAACATCTTGTGATAGTGTCCAATGTCATCACTATACAATATCACACAAACTTGTTCCTCCTGTAATTTATTAAATAGATAACGTGCAAATGTTAATGTGAATATCGATGGATGTTATTGTATAGCTAAAGTATTGCCGACTTAGGTTCTCATCTTGGACAATGATCGTTTGGAAGTGGATAATATGATCCTTGCTTGCTCTCCCTGGGGCGGAATTTATCTACAATTTGGACTTTACAAGTCCAATCTTACTCAGTGGTGTGATTGCTGCGATGTTAAGCCTCTGCTCCATTTTATGACTGTAATCTACACATATATAGTAGTATAACTATAAAAATAAATCATGTTGCAGCGTAAGAAAACAGCAAATAGTTTCCCCAAAGTAACAATATTCACACATACAATAAGTGCAGTCATCATATGAACAATCTTCCCAACAATTATGAAAAAGAATTGAAGAAAGTGACTCGAAATGAGATGAATAAAAAATATAAACAAGAGTTGATATGAGATTCATTGAAATAATTTTTCAAACATTTATAGGACAGAAGTTTAGTTGAAGAGTTTTGTCCAATACATAAAGCGCATGAGCTCAACTAATGAAGAATTTTGTCAAGCATAAAGCAAAAAAATAACACCAAATAATTAGAAACACAGCAGGCAGATAAAATTCTGATATGTAGACAGAATGTGTGCGTTTCATTTAAGCATTTTTCGAAACAGGTAGAGAGAAAAACTTTTACCAAGTCAAATTTTATCTCTACCAAAGTTCTTATTGAGAAAGCACAAAAAGCTACATTTTCTATCAAAGATCACACAGATGGTAAAAGAAACACAAGATGAGAAGGAAACAGGGAAAGAACAGAATTTGAGATTTACTTTTATTTACAAGAACAACAAAAAGAGGGAATGAGAATGGATTGAGATGGAGCAGAAGAAATAACAACAGTCAGAAAGCTGTGATTTTCCAGATGGCAAAACAAACTCCACGTGTTAAGTTAGCAGCAGAAGCTTATCTTAAAATTGACACAAAAAATATCTGAAAACTCTAAGTTTTACCTTGAAGTAAAATATTAAGACTAATTCATTTAAATGACTAATTTATCCTTGTAGCTATTAAGTGAAATGAAAACAAAAATTCAATAAATAGAAGCTCCGTTTGTTGGCTTGTTGAGGATCCATTGATATGAGCTGTGAGCATGTTCTATAAATGGCTGAAAATAATTAGTATAATAGGAGGCATATTACATGTGTAAAAATGCCAATTGCAAGGATTAAATTGGTTTTGGCTTCTGAATCATTTAGATACAGGAAAAGTACATAGACTCATAACCATGTCTTAGAAAATTCTTGTTAGTAGTACTTACCTACCATAGGTTCATGCATCCAACATATATGTCGATTTCTCTATTATATGACATGCAATGGTAAAGATACCCACACAAATACAACAGTTTTAAGTTGAACTGTAAGAACAATTATGTTTGAACTTTTTATTACAGAAGGCTCCATATGTGACTACATAGATTTAGCCAAAGAAAAAGACATTCATGAGGAAATTGCAGAGGTGGGAGCTTTTGAAATTTAGTGAAACACTTAATCACACAAAATAAAGTTAATCACCTATTAATTTGGTTACATTAATTTCTCCATCAAAGGCTCAGCCCACGTCAGTGAAAACTGACAACCATTTGTCTCTTTTCTCAATGTTAAACCATAAAAATATACATCTCGCCTTCTAAAGTCTCTGATTATCGGCGTGTGCTCAACATTTATGTCACTTTTCACCAACGACAACTTAATTCTGAAACTGATGATGGTCTAAGTATCTAATACACTTTGGGGCTGGGATTTTAAAGAATTCGGGGAGTTTATATCATTCGGTTGCATCTTGAATGCACAGATTTGTCACAAGTTGAAAGAGTGCAAGAACAAAAAAATCGTAAACTATCTCTATGACTGGATCCTTGAGCATAGTTATTGAGTCATAGTACAATTATCAACCAAGTTATACTGCAGAAAATGCTATCATGTCGTGCGATTCTTAGCAGAAAGCAAGACATAAAAAATCGCTGACAGATGAGCCTGATACTCAAGCTTTCAAAAGTATAACTAAAATATAACGACACAACTGTTAACACTCTAGAAAAAATACACTAACTCTAACATGCTTACAGAAGAATAGATGTGTCAATTTGATTAAATGATAAGAGGGGTAAAAAAATCTACAGAAAAGATACTACATATGCTCATATGAGAATGAAAGCTGCAACGAAAATATGAGCAAGTATATTTATGAACTGTTTTACAATTAGAGAATACATCTCTTTTTCATTCATTTTCTTGGTAAAAAGGGTAAAAGCAAAAATTAAGGAATTTGCTAGAGATAAGAAAAATTCAGTTTACACTATTATATGCTATGAGTAAGTTTAGCATTTTGATTATCTAAGCCATGAGCACACAGATATCAGCAAAAAACTGAATCTTTTGTCTTAGTAAAATCAGGAAGGGAGATACATTTAGATTAGACGCTTTATTTTTTGTTTTCTATAAACTGCTTTTGGAAGAAAAAATGTTTAAGAAAAAAAAAAACTGCAACTATTCAATTATGTAATGTACTACAAGAGTTATTTGGTATTCTTACCTTATTAGTTAAGCACCAGGCTTAAAGGAAGAAGAACTGATTCTATTAAGTAAGCTTGCACATTAGATGCATGCGTGCTTTTGTGCATGAGCACAAAGAATTTACGAGAAACTATGCAGTTAGCACGTCAAATTTCTACAGAAAAATAAGGAAAAAGTCTTTATTAGATAATAAGAGAATGCCCCGCAAGCGCTTCTAAGTGACATTAACAGCAATATTGGCAGAACTCGCATTATTATTGATGCCTAGAGATTACGTACATCTACTGGAGGAGGACTCATGAAATTCATTAGCAGAGAACTTGTGACCAAAAAATTGGCGAGGTTTTTTTTTCACTGGCTAAACTTATTTGTTGCTAGGCGACGATGAGCCCTTAACAGACATGCTATAGTTGAAGAAAAAGCTGTGGCAATTAAGAAACAAAGGGTGATTCAACTAATTTCAATTGATTTAGAGGAAAGTGCACATTATCTTTCACATATGCAAAAACTGATAACGTGCTCAGTTGTTTGTTTGGACTATAGTCTGTAAGAATTGAACAGAACACATGATCCAACAACATCGGTATTTCCCTTCCGAGACTGTGGTACAGGCGTAAGTTTCATGGGAAAGCTTTTTGAATGATCTCATAGTAAACTATATTATATGTTGAGTCATCATCATCTCTATCTGGCTTTGGGGGGCGAATTAATATTTTGACACAATTTGAAGCTTTTGCTCTCGATAGTGCAACATAGAGCTGACCATGCGAAAACATAGGTTCTGTAACGACCCGTTTGGTCGTTATGGCTCTTTGGCACTTTCGCTACTTCCGAGCAATGATTGACTCACTTTTGACCCGAGGTTGACTTTTAGGCAAACAAACTCTTTTCGGAGTTTTGTTAACTCCGAGAGGTCCAGATGATTGTTTAGAACTTGTATGTATGATTGGTTCAGTTCCCAATGCATTTTGGTGCATTTCGGGACTTTGGATGGGAAATGGGAAGTAGGCACCGGTGGTTGACTCGGTCAACGAGACCTCCGTTGGAAATTTTGAGACCACGAGTGCGTTCATAGCGTATTTTTGTATGGGTTTAGGTAGTTGGATTGTGAGTAGGTGGCCTCGAAAATAACCCGAAAATCAGATTGAAGACTTAGAGAAATTCGGGAAATCTGGTGTTTGGTGCCCGCAATGGCGGCACCAGAGCCGCCCCAGCGGCACCGCTGTGGCGGTGTGATGACCACTGGGGCAGTGATGGGCAATATAGACCATACCGCTGTGGCGGTAGCCCAGCCGCAGTAGCGGCACCGCTGTAGCGGCACTCCCTCCTCTGCGGCGGTCACGGGCAGTGTTATTTCATTTAATGTGTCTTAAATAAGACTTAAACCCTCATTATTTCGTATCTCGGTATTAGAGCCTAGAGAAACTGTTCTTGGAGATAATTTGAAGAAACTCTTGGAGGTGAACTTTGTCCAATCCTTTACTCTTCCTTAATCACAATCCTCTTAGAATTCCCCCTTCCCTTTTACAATCCCTTAGAGTTGGAATCTGAAGAAGGGTTTTGGGAGATTTTCCCTTAGGGTCCTATATGATAAATTGATGATGTTGATGATAAAACTTGATGAATCTAAGCTTAGTAATCATATATCTTTCACTTTTAACGTTGAATTTCGGATTTGGAGAATTAGGGTTCATACCCAATTTGGGGGTTTTTTCTAGAAATCAAATTAGAGGATAATTCTTAAGCTAAATCAATAATTAATGATGGGGTTATGATTACCTAGGATTCAATTTGGTATTTTACCCGTGAATTTCTCATTTTGCCCTTGTGGACCCGTTTCTCCAATTTCTAGGGTTAAAATGGACCTAATTGATATCATAGCAATATTAGTATCATTATTCATGATTTCTAATTTAGAATTCGATCATGCTTAGACTACTTTGGTTCTGAGCTTCAGAGGAAGGGTAAGGCGATAGAGTGACTTGTTGGTGTTGCAGTTCGACAGTCCAGGTAAGTTATGGTTTACCTTTGGTGAGACTTAGTATAGTGAATCACATATTTAGATTATGATATCGAAGACAGCATGTGAAACTTTGCGTGTGAAGTTGGGATGGATATTGCCTTAGGTTGGGCCCTGATGTGTGTTGGGACTAGCCACCCTGTTATATGCGTTTGATTGTTTAATTGTGTTGGCTTGATTCCATGAGTAGTTGGTAGATAGTGAATGTCGCTTGTTTTCCTGATTTGGATAGGATTGACATACCCGTTGTTGGTATTTGTACTATGATACATTAACGGCATACCCACTATTGGTATTTGAGTTATTGATATATGTTGGCATACCCACTGCTGGTATTGTGATGTGATACATTGTTGGCGTACCCCATTGAGGTACTTGTGATATTGAGCTTGCTTGTTGATGATTGACATATATATTGCGCGCATTCTCTCATGCATGGTCTCGTGCATGGCCGATATCCGGTGATGATCCAAAGATCGTTGATTGAGCGAAACTGATATTTGATAAACTCTTTTACTTGAGTGATTGTGAAAAAGCCCGCTGTCCGAAGATCCATTCCGGAATCATTGTTTATATGAAATTGATACTTGATAAACTCTTTAACTTGAGTGATTGTGAGGAGGCCGATGTCCGAGGTTCAATTTCAGAATCATTGATTTATGAAACTGATATTTGATAACTTTTTTGAGTGATTGTGAGGAGGTCGATGTACGATGGTTATATTCGAGCATCGTTGTTGCATGGCCGATTCCGATGTTATCCAGGAATCGATTGTAGTGCATGGGATCCGCGAGTCCCCCATAGTGGTGCTAGGGAGACTCCCCCTGTAAGCAATTAGCTAAGGTCCCGTCTGTCTATTTGGCAAAGATCCGGGACGGGTGGCACTCAAAATTCGCGAGTCACACTGGGTTGTGCTGCCGAGACGTCGATATTTTCATCCGGAGTACATGTGTACATCTCATTTTCATAGCATAGCATGGCATCACATTCATACCATTATTGCATTGCATTACATTATGACTTGAGTGAGATGTCGTGATGACTGTATTGTGATGGATTGTGTTGTTGATTCTACTGTGTTGATTGTTCCAGGACTAGATATACTCAGACTTATTATATTGGGGTTAGATACTTACATAAGTGTTGATGGATACTTGGTTACGATTATATAGTTCCATGCGTGATTGGTTTACTTTTTATCTGCATTATTTTCTGAATTGTGTTAGCTATGCTTAGTCGGCCTATGATGCCTACCAAGATCACGTTGTTTGTACTTGACTCGCACTTGCTGCATTCTTTTATAAATGCAGAGTATCAGGCTAGATCTACTTCTTTAACTCGTGGCTGATCGACTCCTCAGCTTCTACTTGAGTTTTCCAAGGTGAGCATGGCGTCCGCTGACCTCGAAGACTCTTTTATTGCTTATGTCTTACTTTTCTTTCAAGATATGATTTGAGACATTTATGTATTATTATTCAGACCTTAGTATTCGGATTTAGATGCTCTTGTATGACTAGACCAGATACTGGGGAGGATTCATGTACTTCCGCACTTATGTATATTATATTATATTGTGAGACTTACGTCATTTACTTCTTCCGCCATTTTATTATACTTATTGATTGTGAACGTTGAGTTAAGGGTTCACCTACCGAGGTGGGAATGGTAGGTGCCCGCATGACCTAGGCTAAAATGGGTCGTGACAGGTTCTTGTAAATAAATTTCAACAAAGTCTAATATTTGACCTTGTTCTTTATTTATAGTCATCGCAAAGCATAGTCGCAGTGGAAATTGCGTTCTTTTAAACTGACTGCTAATTTTTCATCTTGCAACGACATCAATGGTATCCTTGGAATGAACATATGTGTATTTTTAAAGTCACTACTTGCAATTTTTGCACTTATAATGTGTGTTTTAAAATCCCAACAGGTTAATCATGTAGCATTACATAAACCTTCACAGGGATTCAGATTTTGTAATTACATAATCGAACAATTCTCTTTCAAAACTAATTATATGGAGGCAAACTATAACACTCTGTAAATCCGAATTAGGTGTGAATGTGTTAAATGAGTGTTACTATGACATTTTAGACATATGAAGTCCTATCGAGAGGAGTTTGGGTGAAAATAGTTATTTTAAGATGAACATGAAAAGTGGGGCGCGTAAGATTCGATAGAATCAACTAAGTTTTTGGTAGTCCTGATTTCCAGCCTGTTTACGTGAAGATCCATTAAGGATTTCAGAAAGCTTAAAACATGAAAGTTGTAGCCCTTTGAAATACCTTTCCAAAGATATAAGGTGGGGCTCAAATAGAGCTGTGAGCAAAATGTTATGCCCATTTTACTGAAGACTGTCTGAGCTGCCAGCTGGAATGTGGCCAGAATACGGCCGCAAACTCAGAATGCGACAAGCAAACTCACTTTGCATTTCAGGATGATTTTCCATTGTTTCTAGTTTATGTAGGTTACTAGAATACAGCAGTAAAATCAAAATACGACCGCATATGCTACGTAGCATTCCCAACTGCACCGAAATTGTATAAAAATGAGATTTTCTTGAAATTTTCAATCCCACTTCATTCTTGGCCGACTTTTAGAGGAGAAACAACCCTAGAACTTCTCCAAACCTTACAAGGTGAGTTCCTAACCATCCTATGATTAAACCACATCAAAATAACAAGGATTAACACTAGATTATCATTCCAATCCATAGATTCTTGAGAATCAAAGGAAGAACAATTGAAGAGGACTTTTGGGGGAATCTTAATAAAGGTAAGATCTTTGACCTCTAATGGTATTCATTGAATGTATTGAAACTAGTGTGGGCTATTACAAGTGATTAGAATCTATGGGTGAATCATATGAAAGAAAGAACATGAATGTTGGCTTAAAAACCCTAGTCTTCAAAAAGGGTGGGGATTCTAGGAAGGTTTAAAGTTCTAATCTTTCTCATCTAAATCCATTGTAGGGTGATTGTTGAACCTTGGAAATTCCATTTGGTATCATCTTAGCCGAACTAGAGGTATGTCTCTTTTTCGAACATATTTTTCAAACGTTTAAAGTGATTCTTTGGCAAGGTTTGTGTGTGTAAGGGACAAGCCCGCATTAAACCTTTATGTGTATTATATTATATATATGTATACATGATTTTTCCCTTATTGAAGGATGATTGGAATTGAAATATAAAGGTTTAATCTTTGAACATGGATTACCCTATAAGGGATGCTTAAACTTGATTTCGAAAATCTTGGATATTTCATGTGGTTTGCCCTATGAACAAGTTTTTTTGAATTGAAATTGAATAATGATTTGACCTTGATTTATAAATCAGTTAATGATATTGGTATTCCCCTATTAATGGAATGATGAACATAATCCATAATGAACATGTTATATCCCGCATTTTAGTGCAATCGGATAATTCGAGACAATCGTGGGAGGACGACAAGAAAGGCCACATTTTTATTTTGATAAGCATACGAATGACTTATGACGTATTTAGAAGCGAAAATTTTAAGAAAGGTTAAGGGCATAAAAGGAAAATTCGCAATATGACTCGTGGAAATATGGAGAAAGACGAAGGGCAAATTTGGAAACGGGAAAAAATTTGTTTTCATGAATTACCGAACTAGCCCAAAATACAAGTGGGCTTGAAATTTTTTAAGAAAATCCAAGGCCCAACCGGCCATAAGGCATGGGCTAGGCCCATGATTAATTCATGCATGGCAATAAATAAGATGACTAAGTCATCTTATTTGGTCAAATCCTCTAGAAAATTCAAGAAAGATAAGAAAGGGACCATGTAACCATATTTTTAAGATTGAAGGACCTATTCATAAATATGGGAAAAGTTTGGTTAATAAATAAGATGACTAAGTCATCTTTTCTCATAATTCTCTAGAAATTTCATGAAATAAGAAGAGGAGAAAAGAAGGAGAAACTATAGGCCATTCGGCCAAGAGGGAAATTCCAAGAGAAAAATTTCAAAAATTGCTCCAAAAATTATTTCTTGCTAAGAAGAGGGTGCCTAACAAGGTGGAGTATTCATTTGGGCAAGAAAGACTCATATTCATACAAGTTGCCAAGAGTTAGGCAAGTGAGAAGTTGAAGAAGAGAGGTAAATTCTAATCTTGTTTTATGTGTTCTACATGGTCTATATGTGTTGTAGCATGCTAAAATGGATGAAATTCATGAAGGAGAGGAAATTAGTATATGGCCGTGCATGTTCATATATGAATAAGAATCATATCTCAATTATTTTGTTTAGTGTTTGGTTGTTATGGTTGTGAATGATATGTGGAAGATGGAAGTTAAGTGAATTTGGAAGAGAATGTAGTTGTGCGTGCACGCAAGTGTGGCCGTGAGTGTTGTGTATGTGTGTGTGGCCGTGAAATTGTGGTATAGTATGGGAGTGAATGAGTTAATTTTTGTGTAGTATTTTGGTTGTCGTTATATTGTGAATCCTATGTTGCTAATGAATGTCTAGGGACCTTAGTGAAGTTGTTGTAGTGGAGACTTGTTTAGAAATTATATGAATGGAATGAAATGTTTCCTTGTATGCATGAAAGACGACATGATTAGTATGATGTTGATGGAATATACATTATAAGGATATTATTGGGTTCATTGAAGTTGGAAGGCTTTGAAGAAAGTGGTAAATTGAGATTATGCGTCTTGAATGAAATATGTGAACCGCTAATGTAGTTGTTGAATTATGTTAATAGTTTGGCCGGGTTTGAATTCCCGGATTGTGTTTGATGAGAATTTGACTAAATTGAATGTTGAGGATGGTATATTTACGAGAGGAAGTCTTTGCAGAAATTTCGGTAGCCAAGTGGTTCCTTAAGATTCTAACTCTAAGTATACTAATGAGAAGTTTTGGTAAAAATGACCAATTCGCAGATTTTGACAAGATTGTGACGTGAATTTGGAATAGCTAAAGAAGCAGAAAGAGGTATGTAAGGCTTCCTTTCTTTCTTGGCATGTCTTAGACGTATAGGCTTGATTTCGCGCCTCGGGACTTACCTAACTCTAGAAATCCGCGATAGAAAATAGTCACTATTCATTCAGTAAGATTGAACCAAAAATGCATGAATTGTGAAGACAATGTCTAAACATCCTAGAACTTGCAAGAATGAGACCCGATTACCCTAAGACCTTCATAAGTAACGTCATGACACGTATTATATGTAAGTTGTGTACGCCACCTCATTTGACTCGAGGTGGGCCCACGGTTCCCGGATTTTCTTTAGTGCTTTGATTATTAAATGATAAGTGTTGTAACTACTTTAATGAGAATATTTCTACGACGATAATGCTAAGAAAAAAAACATACGTCATGATTCCTTGACTAAGGTGAAAAGTATGATCCTATAATGACAACGATGGGGTTGAAAATGGGTAAATGTCTACGATAGATATATTGACGGTATATTCTGCTACAAAAATGAAAATATGGAAATGTTAAACGATTCCTTAATATCTTAACCGTATTGTAAGGAATGAGTCGCTATAGAGGTCCTAAAATGAAACCATACTTTATGACACTTTTCATTTGTAACCTCGTCTTATGATACATGTATATGTGCACGGATATGTATATGTATATGTATAAGGATATGTATATGCAAATGTGTATGGGGAAGGGGAAAGGGAACCGTGTCCACCGATTCGGTGGCTTATCATCCGGACGCGGGATGCCGGACGCGGGATATGGGAGGCCGTACGCGGCGTACGTATATGCGATATATGATATATATGACATGTTGTGTTGGGACACCTTTGGGGGAGGGGGTGGGAGAGCTGATGTACTCAGCGTCTGTAAAGGTAAGAAAGAGATACCGTTTACTGGAATGTACCGTTCTTGAAATGTACCGTTTACTGAAATGTACTGTTTACTGAAATGTACCGTTCTTTTGAAATGTCTTGTTTCGTATACGGGGATACGGAGACACCGTATTCCGAAAAATGGGCTAAGCTTGCGTGGTATACGCCTACGAGGCATACACGTATACAGTTACTTCGCACTAGGATAAGCTCGTATATCTACTCGGTCGACTTATACTCTATATTCATTTACTATGTTATCATTTATGCCTTACATACTCGGTACACTATTCGTACCGACGTCCCTTCTTGTGGACGCTGCGTTTCATGCCACGCGGAGTCGGCGACGGACGGTTTTGGTTCCTAGAAGCCTCACGGAAAACGATGCTGAGCTCTCCAAACTTGTTTCGGAGCCTCATTCCCTTGGTACTATTTTGTGTATGTATATGAGGACACGTGACACAAAGACTCGGCCCTTCTTACGTATATGTGTACTATGTTTAGAGGCTCGTAGACGGATGTGTGTACGGTGTAGATGTTTGCATTTTGAATTGTCCGTATTCTTGTATAAAGGGATAGCAACGTTTACTAGTTTATGTTCGGAATGACGTGCTAATGTTAATGTTCAGGTTCAAAAAAAAAAAATACGGCAATGTTCATACGACTTGCTAAGAGGTACAGGTAAAATGATAGGTAAGGGGTGCTCGGTACAAGTATCGGGTTCCCGTCACGGCCCCTAGACGAGTCGTGACAGAACAATTCGGCTATCATGATATGATTTGAGATTCGGCCTCTATGCCATGATTTGTAGTTCGGTAATTATGCCATGATTTTATTGTTTGTGTTTCTCCTAGCTACTCGGGAGGAAGGTTTGTCACTATGGATCTAGTGAGGTTGGCCTAGCCATTCAGGAGGAAGAGTGGCCATCGAGGGTCAATAGCCCCGGTGTGGTTCATGCCAAGGCCTTTCGGGAGAAAGAGTGGTGATCAAGGGTTCATAACCCCGATATGGTTTTGCCTAGCCATTCGGTAGGACGGATAGCCATCGAGGGTAACCAACCCCGATTTGGTGCTTCTATGCTATTTTAGGGAACCTTAAGTGGTCGTCCCTTTGTGTTATTGATGTGGCCTGTATTGGCATGATTGTGATTGATCGTGAGTGATTTGATGATGATCTTAAGTTCACAAATGGAAGAATCTTGATAAATGGCATAATGGATTGAAAGTGATTTACTTCTCTCTTAATGGTTTCTTTGAGTTTGATGAACTGTTTTCTTTCTAGATTTCGAACTGTTTTGAAAGAACATAAGGTAACGAGAATGACTTACTCATTCAAAGCGATTACTCCTTTATCATTAGCTTAGACTAGATACTCATAACATGTTAGCATGTGTTCTAAACTGTTTCTCAATACTTTTTCAATTATACTTATTACTCATATGTTCTACAAATAATTATTATCCCGGAGACACTTACTGAGTACCCAGTACTCAGGCATATCATTGTTGTTTTTTATGGTATGTTAGGGAATGAAAAAAAGCAAGTTCGTGGTACGCATACAGAGTAGGAGAACTAGCTGCTTTCCAGACTTATTGGTGAGCCCACACCCTTGTTCGTGGGACACCTGATGAAAGATGAAGAAGATCAAGAAATCCAAGAAAACCAAGAAGCACAAGATTGAAATTCAAGAGCAAGAAAGTCAAAAAGTATCAGGTTTGAAGATCGATTTCTTTTAAGAATGAAAATTCTAGTTTCTTAAATCCTTTTCTAAATAGGTTTCTTGTTTCTTGATTTATATTATAAAAGGGATTTAATTTCCTATCATTAGTAGGATCTTTATCCTAGTTCTAGTAGGATTTTAGTTTTCTTTATTCTTTTTCTTATAGAATAGAGATTTTACTTTTCTTGTTTTTAGCTATTTCCTTTCTAAAGTAAAATAAGGATTTGTAATCATAAAAAAAAAGAGCCGCTAGGCCTATATAAAGGGTTCTCATGACATGTAATATGAGGATCCACGTTTTTTAGCTTAAACACTAGTTTACAAAAGAGTTATTTTCTCTATTTGGTGTTCGTTATCCTTGTTTTTGGTTCCAAGCAAGGTGGTGATAGTCTTTACCTTGTTTTCAGTTGTGTGTGATATTTATTTATCATGTTTATTGATTTAAAGTGGTGACCTAGGAACTTTATAGATTCTTGATCATTCAAGAACACATTTCTTGATTCAAAATTCATTATAGTTCATACCCAGAACCTTAACTTTCTTTCCATCGTTCCGCCCTCAATATTTATGTAACACTCCGTACCTTTAACCTAAGCTTTGACCATGATCCTAGACTTAGAAAACCCGATAAAGAATGTGAGAATTGGAAATTTCCTCTTCAGTTGTAAGATGGTGGTTTACGCCGATGAACAGTGATCGTATTTCAGTATACGGCCCGTATTTCAAGTCGTAAACTGGTACCAAAGATTTCTGAGCATTCTGGAATTTGACACTTAGAGGTTACATCGTTAAATACGGATCGTATTTCAAAATATGGCCCTTACTTCAAAACGTATTTGGAATTTGGGAAAACTTCCTTGATGAAAGTTGTAGAGCTTTGAAATACCTTTCCAACGGTATATTATGGGAGTAAACGGATATCTGTGCAAAGAGTTATGGCCATTTTCTTGAAGAGAGCGCGTCTGCAGTCCATATGGAACACGAATCGTATTTCAAAATACGACCCGTCTTTCAAAATACGGCCGATTTTTGTTGGACGTAAAATTCAATTTTCCAGAACAGTATATATTCGTCCATATCAGTTCAAATCATTATTTTTCATTCCTTCAAGCCCTAGAACGACCTCCTACCCTCCTTCATCATCAAGAACACCAAGGTAAGCCTACTCTAATTATTTCAACTCAATTCTAACATATACTCTAATAATCTAAACAAGAAATCATCATTCCTAAACTAGAGTTTTCAAGAAAACCCATCTCAAGGTTCAAGAATTCAAGATTTTGAAAATCTTCTTCAAAGCTCAAGTCTTTAATTCAAGTTTTGGAACGACTAAGGTATGTAGAGTTACTATCTACGTGTGGGAACATCATTGTTCTTCCCACGCCTCCTAATCCATAAAGTATGAAACTTTACAAAACTAGGGTTTCTATTCTATACTATGCTCATGATAACCCTAGGTCCATGTCTATGACTATATTATGTTTGAATTGCTATTATTCTATCATTGTGTTCTTGATACTCATTATGATTATTGAGAATACGTACGTAATCCATGAAAACCCATATTTTGTATCCCATGGGTTCTTGCATGCATGTTTTTGGTTGAGAATGATTATTTCATGAATATCCTATATGTCTACAAGTTTTCATGCAATTAAATCATATAATTACTTTCATGCCATGATACAAGAAATATACATGCTAAATACAAGTTATCTCATGAAACCATGATACAAGCTATGTTACAAGTTAGTTCGTGAAATCATGATTACAAGTTATTTCACGAAAATCATGGGCTTCTTAGTCAACTATATTATGTTCATGTTTTTTAGAGTTGCACGAATTA
>NC_081352.1:11162587-11171378 GCF_029784015.1 Lycium ferocissimum
TAGACTCCGGTTAGCGAAACGTATGTAAATAGTAGTGATTTGACGGGGAAAGCATGATAGGCCTTCGGGCATGGTGTGGAGGTAAATTCCATCTAGGTTGGTATTACCGGCTGTTGGCATGTGGGCTTGTCGCCATTATTGGATCTTTGTTATGTGGGCTTGTCGCCATTATTGTGATATCATTATGTGGGCTCGTCGCCATTATTACGATATTGTTATGTGGTGTCATTGTATTGTGATTTCATGTATTTGATATAATTCTCTCTCTCTTGTTATCCCATTTGGTCATATGGAAGAGGAAGGTTATTGCGAGAATTGAATATTGAATTGCAATTCCTAGTATGAATCTATGGAACCTATGATTGCGGTGATTATTGAGGTTGATTCCACGCGAGGCATGCATCCATATTCTATGTGCTATGTGATGTAATTATCACCTAGTTGTATCTTTATCACATACTAGCTCCTCACCTTATGAAAGGGAAGGGTAATATTGATGATTGAGCCGTGGGCAATAATATGACTTGTACTTGTTTATTGCATATTGGTGATATAATTGAGACCGACATCATGCATGACATGCTTTCATATTACTCTTATGTTGTTATAATGGTGAGGAGAGTGATTGAGAGACTCGAGGTTTTTGCCGTGAGATTGAGAGTGACAGAGACTCGAGGTTCATGGGAGATCGAGAGTGACGGAGAGAGACTCGAGGTTTCGCACGGGGAGATCGTGAGTGTTTGTTGCCCGAGGTTTCTTGCCGGGAACGATGGAGTGTCCGATGCCGAGGTCTTTGCCGGGATCGTGAGAGTGTGCTCGTGATCCGAGGTTATATTCCGGAGCGAGTGGTACATGGACTTCGCGGGTCCCCTTACGGGTCATGACTACGAGGCATTGCCATAGCATGTGTGTACGGGGAGTGAAGTGTGAGAGGTGACTACCGCATTGCATAACATTTACATAGTACGACATTGCATTGCATTGCATAGCACTCCATTTGAATGGTCATTCATGTCATTGCATGGCACATTCTCCGATTGATTCTTGATTTGTGAATTACCGAGTTGTTGTTTGTGAGTATTTATTTTAAAGGTTGGATGGAATCGAGGTTTATAGAATTCTCCCTAGGCTTATAATCCGAGATATTGAGATCCCCGTGACTATCGTTAATGCAAGACTTTCTCGTGTGCTAGATGTGTAATCGTGTTTGATTACTTATCCGCTTACTTGTTAGTTGCTTCTTGTTTATATGCGTGAACTAACCATTGTCGCCTATGATACCTACGAGCCTAGTGTTGTGCTCATACTACTCTTGCTACCTCATTCCGGAGTGTGTAGAGTTATTTTCGGGTGATGTTCGGAGTCTCGCACCGTTTCGAGGCATTCGTCAAAGACGTTTGGGTGAGCTATTGCAACCCGCAGTCTCTCCTTAGATTTCGTTGTTCTTTATCCTTCAACAGAAGTCGTATCAGTTGAAGTCATTATCTATTCAAATTGTAAACTTCTTAGAAGCTCTTGTATGAGTCTAGACCAGATTTTGGAAATTTCTTATAATAATAGCATTTATTCCGCATGTTGTATCAAATTAAGGTAGTTATCTGAAGGGTTCGCCCACCAGGGAAGGTTAGTGTGGGTGCCCGCATGATCCATGATTTGGGTCGTGACAATGAAGATTTGAAAGAGAAAAAGAACGAGTTGCTGAAAAATGAGTCTATGATTGGGAGTTTAACATATGATGTAGTTCGAGCAAGAATTATTCCTCAAAAGGATGAATCTTTGCAAGAATGTGTAAATTTAAGACCTCTCAATTTCATTGAGGTTAATGGCTATAATCATGGCAAATATCGTACCAGAAAAATCATCGAGGATTTCTTAAGAAGACATGATTTTGATCTCCAACCTTGATCCAAAGGTACATGAATTTGATTTATTTAAAGATTTTCATGGCACTAACTCAGATTTTCCATGCAAACACCACATAGACACGGGAATGTTAAAGATTCCTGAGGATAAAAAGGAAATAAGTTTTTATCATGGCTTATACATTGAGGATCATCTTAAGAACATATGTTTGAGAATTTGTGGTACAAAGTTACTACTAAGAAAGTGGGATTTAGTTCGGCCACATTCAAAGCTTTGTTGCCACATGATGAAGCTCTATGACAAGCTAAAAAAATGCAACTTAGAGCCTGGTGAGAATGGGTTGTTCCCAACTTTTTTTTGCTAAGCTTCCATCATTTATGGAGCCTTTAGACTAGAGGACGAGTCCTTCTCAACAAGGGGAGAATGATGAAAGATGAAGAAGATCAAGAAATCCAAGAAAACCACGAAGCACAAGATGAAATTCAAGAGCAAGAAAGTTCAAAAGGCTCAGGTTTGAAGATTAATTTCTTTCAAGAATGATAATTCTAGTTTCTTAAATCCTTTTCTAAATAGGTTTATTGTTTCTTGATTTATATTATAGAAGGGATTTAATTTTCTATTATCAGTAGGATCTTTATCCAAGTTCTAGTAGGATTTTAGATTTCTTTGTTCTTTTCCTTATAGAATAGGAATTTTACTTTCCTTGTTTTTATCTATTCTCTTTCTAGAGTAGAATAGGGATTTGTAGTCATAAAAGAAGAGAGCCTAGGCCTATATAAAGGTTTCTCATGACATGTAATAGGAGGATCCACATTTTTTAGCTTAAACCCTAGTTGGCAATAGAGTTATTTTCTCTATTTGGTGTTCTTTATCCTTGTTTTTGCTTCCAAGCAATGTGGTGATAGTCTTTACCTTGTTTTCAGTTGCGTGCGGTGCTTCTTTATCACATTTATGATTTCAAGTGGTGACTTAGAAACTTTATAGGTTCTTGATCATTCAAGAACACGTTCTTGATTTAAAATTTGTTATAGTTCATACCCAGAATGTCATCTTTTACCCTGTTTTGGAATCAGCTAATTCTGAGACCTATAGCCTGAGTTACGTCTGTTTCTTGAATTCTAACCATCAAATCGCTTCAAGATCAAAATCCTGGTCGATTGATTCTTTGTTAACTCAAACCCTATTTACATAGCTTTATTGTTTTAATTTCCGGGCTGTGTCCTGAAGCTAGATACCCGTTTGTTCATCTTAGAAGCTCCATAGACGTTGGAAGTCTCATATGACTTATTGAGGCATTTTCCACGTTTATGACTATTTATTTATATTAGACTTCCGCCGGTTTTACTTCATAACTGTAAACACAATTTTATTTAGTTATTTATAACTTGTTTAATTAAATAATGAAATATTATTAAAAAAAAGGGGACTCGATGTTTAATGATTTATAAGGTGTTTTCGGTGTTATTCATACCATCGGATGCTTGTTACGTCTAGGGTCGGGTTTGGGCCGTGACAAACTTGTATCAGAGCCTAGGTTTAGAGTGTCCTAGGATTGTCTGTGGAGCTATAACTAGTGGAGTCTTCTTCATGCAGACTAGCTACTTGTATGGATGTATGACTACCAGTACATTATAGGTGTTTCTTACTCTCTTGATTCTAGATTGTGTTGTAGAGCTTGAACTTCTCTTTAGGATCATTCTGATGTATTCGTTATGCATGCCTCATGGAAACGACTTTAACTCGTCTTTGCAGTTGCTAACCATGTGAACAGTAGTGTGATGGAGAAGACGTTGGTTGTATTGTGTAGTGTGATGGATGGTACAAAGTCGCTTGGAATTCAATAATAGGTGTATATATATGGTGATCGTAGGGTCTGATTGTTGATATTCTTAGACGGGTATAAAATGACATAGTCCTGATTACAGGGAAAAATTTTCCGAAATCTTGTTAGGCTTAATGGAATTGTTAAGTTGGATAGGTTTCCCAATGCGATAGACACAACCTCAGGTAAGGGGAAAAAATGAGATATAGTACCCAATATATGAGATAGTGATGAATCAAAGTCCGTAGTTGAGTATCGTTGATTTGTTAGGTAGAGAATGGGTCGACTATGTCTTTAGGTATTGACAAATAGGTAATGAGATTTGGAGATATTTCGTATTAACAAGTAGTGAGAAGCTATTAACGCTTATATTCTTTCCTTGTTTCCTTACTTTATTAGTAGCTACCTTTTTGAGAGTTTAATATTATTTTATGTTACTTATCAAATGAGAACCATAGAAGTTATTATTAGTAAGCTTTTCTAGGTTTCCATTTTTGAGACCAACTCAAGAACTTTGCACAATATTCTATTTTGGTGTGAGTTAGTGGTAGTGGTTACTTACGTAAAGTAATTGTTTATTTGAATGTGTGGTGAGACTTTGCGTATGCTATAGTTAATTTTTATTAGAAAACTATTAAAGTGTTGTAAAGAAGTCACGAGACTTAGTATATTCAAAACTAAGATGAAATATTATGATGGTCTATTATTGTAGCATTGGGCATAAAGAAAATCAAGTATAAAGCATGAGCAAGAGAATAAAGTATCCGAAATTGAAAGTTATAGGCTATACTTTTAGGATTCTGGAAAGAGGACTCTATAAATTATGTTGGGCTATGAATTTAATTTGGGGGATGATATGTAATGAAAGAATAAGAAATAATGTGACCTTGAAAAGAGAGTGTGCTTTTAGGCTAGATCCTTTGAGCTTTTATTCTTGTTTCTTTTGTTTGTTCTCTTGTGGTGTTTAAAGTTTAGGATTTAAGGTTCGAGCTTTGATATATATATATATATATATATATAAAATTATTGGTGAGACTAAATTAGGGACGTATTTCTGGATTGTGCTATGATACTACGGTGCTCTCTACAGGTTTAAGTGGAAGGATCTATATATTATTATGGCTTTGAGACATACTTAAGATGTGATATGTTTAAAGTACTAGAGATTATGATGAAGGGAAATTTGAGGGTGTCTCGTAGTGGATGGACAAGTATTGTACATTAAGGTTGTATTCTTATTGGGTGAAAAGATATGTGCTATTTTGATGTTTGGTGAAAGAACTATATTTTAGGCTTGAAACTCAAAAACAACCGCTTGTGGAAGAATGATCTAAGGATATGATGTAGTTTTCTTTAGGATTTAATTTGTTATCCTAGGTTTTGATACAAAGAATTATGATTTGAGGCTGTAATTAGATGGACTTGTTTTATTGAGAGAAATTACTTTTATCATGGACTTTCAATGGACTAATGTTCTTCGATTTTACTTCAACAACTATAATTCTGTATAGCTCAAAAGGATTTGTGTTGCTAGTCATGTTTGATACTAAATATTAGGCCGGAACTTTAAATAATCACCTTGGTGGAAAAATGATGGTATGTGAGTTTTAGATGAATAGGTGAATGAAGGTTAAGGCATTAGATAAAGATGAAACCTTAAGAGTTACAAAAGTAAGATTGTGTGCCCAAGGATGTATATTTTTACAAAACAAGAGCTAAGCTTATTTACTATAAGAGTTTAAATTAGTGCTCAGGAGTGGTAATAACTGGGAAACATTTAGTATATTCATATGGTGTTCTTAAGAGTTGAGTTGGGATGTGATAGAACTAAGATTAAATAAATTCTCTCATCTTAAGAGCGACGATAATGTTGCAGGTAAGTCATAAAGTCGAGAGCCATTCTTATTCCGTATTATGAATATTAGGGTATTTGGTTTAAGGCCGAACAATTATGCAACAAAGATAGTATATGTTGGAGGTAGGCGTAAATTTCTCAAAGAAGCCACATGAGGAATTATATACGCGTGAATAATATTTATATATATGTTCACTATGTCTTGGAGGTAATGTTGTTTTGGCTATGACTAGTGAGGTTATGGTTGACTAAAAGAGATTATAGAACAACGCCTTAAGGGAAAGATGCCATAACTTAGCTACCCTTAAAGAGTAGGTCATTAGAGTTATAAGAGTCTTCAAAGAAGCCAATGTTCAAGAGCTAGGGGAGATACCCCAAGTAATTTCAAAATTTATGCGATTTAAAAGGTCTATGATATGTGGAATATAGTAGTACGATACCTACATAGAGTTGTGATAAGATTAAGAATGATGTGAGAGGTTGTATAGTGATAAGAACGAAAGGATATGATGTTAGACGAAGTTAAGATCCGAATGAGCCACCTTAGATAAAGAAAAGAGAATATATGAATAGTTGATACTCCCTCTTATTGGCACCTATAGGTATGTTTGTTCTTTCCAAATTTAATGAGAGCGGGAAGTAATGTAAGTTAGGCTTGAATCATGTGTTGTTGAATTAGCCTCCTTGTTGGATTTTATTATTTAGATTGATATATTGTGTGCCTCCTTGTCAAATCATATACGTGTTAAACCTTTTGGTTATATAACTCGTGGGAAAGTGAGCTAAAGGAAGAAAACCCCTTACTTTGTGTTGAGACTTGAGTGTTCTAGTTGTTAGAATTCCCGTGAGGACTATGTTGTTCTTATTTGAGGTGTTAGTTGTATTTTCATCATTCCGGGGTAGTTTAATGCAAAGGAAGTTCGACTTTATGGTTTGGCTCTTAGTGACGTGGCTGAAGCCTTAGACTCTATGGTCACAGGTATTCTAACTATTTATTCTCTTGGGACGTATTTGCTGATCAATCCGGGTCTGAATCTTTCTTGTGTGACTCCATACTTGGTCCTTGAATTTTGGTGTGGAACCCTTAAGAACTCTTTGGAAGTGTGAGGATGAGAAAATGGTGAAAAATGATGAGTTAGAGGGGTATTTATAGGTGTGTGGGTCGATTTAGGCTCTATTGGGCCGAAATTGTTGGGCCTTTTTCAGTAAACTTTCTGGATTTTCCACCCAGGTTCGGGTTCCTCTGACTGTCCGTTTTAAAATGCCCATAACTCCCTACTTCGATGTCGTATTGATGAACGGTTTATTGTGTTGGAAACTAAACTTGATAAACTTCATTTTAGGCTTTTAAAACACCTTAAAACTCCTGATACACCTAGAGATATACCCCTCCAAAGTTAACCCAAAATTCTGCCAACTTTTTTTTCAAATTTTTGACAAACTTATTTTCTTTGATTTGCTTGGCTCCATACATGATATTTATCATTAATCATACTTGATAATGGTCATGTCCTTTGGTTTTAAGGTTGTCCTTCCTGGTTATGACTTACGAGATCGTAATTCATCCTTTACTTCATTGTTACGTACTTCCCATGGCTTGTACCTTCCAAAACTTCATGGGATGTCTCTGATAATCCATTAATATGGTGAAGAGTGTGGCATGCTCATGCTCTGAAAGTGCGAGGTGTAACAACTTATCTGGGTTCCCAACACCAATCAGTGATATCATCCATGAGGAAGGGAAGAGTGAAAGGATGGTGATAATTTAATTAATTGGGAGTGACCGGCTCTCATCTCAAACTGATGTATCTCTTCCCTTAAAGCCTTCACTGGAGCATGTAAGCAGTTAGTAACACAAGGGAAACTCTCTTTCTAAGTCAAGTGGTGCCAAAATCAAGAAACGGGTCTCTCAAACTCAAAACAAATCTCTTGTAAATAAGAAAGGTATTAGGCTGGTAAGTGTTTTTCAACTATGTCTAACTCACTCTTATACCATTACAGGTATGCCTGCATGACAGAACCAAGAGAGAGTAAGCACAAGCAATGTCACACATTTCAAAGTGGTCTTTTGTCTTAAGAATATTGTTTAGGTATCTGGTCCCTTTGACTCAGGTTAGTAATCCTTTCAGTACTCATAGATGTGATTAAACTGCGAAATGTGTCGATTGAAGTCATACACATTTCACTAAAAGAGATGCTCAGAATAACGTCTCCCACAAATCATTGCCTTTCTCATGAACCGGCCCGTTCCCTCTTATTGTACCTTCTCTAAAGCATCGCATAGGCCTCCTTAAATACTTCCTTGTGTGTGTGTCTCTCTCTCTCTCCTTCTATTAGAAATCCTCAGATCATTCGTGCATCTCACAAAGCTTATTCCTTACACAACCCTGTTGAAATCTCCTTGCATTATCTCTTGTTATCAGGTGTTCCCCTGTGTCTCTAAATGAAAATAGACTCCAACTCTTCAGAGTCAAACTGTTTATCTTCCTCGGATCAAAATTTGAATGAATCATATCCCCAATTTCTCACACTTAGTCCCTCTGAAACTTAAAAGCGTAGAACAACAAGGAAATTTGCATCGCTGTCAGCCATCTCCAGTCAAAGTGAGCAATGCAATCGAACTGACAGTGAGAAAAAAAAATAGTGGGAAAGAAAAGGGGTGGTCTTATCAATGAAAGGGAAATTAATGAAAAATAAGAGAAAGAATAAGAAATTCCTCTATTTAGAAGGAATTCTAAAAACAGGGTGGAGGGAGGAATGGAAAGCACTCAAAATCTTAAATCTGAAGGAGACAACAGTGAAAGAGTTGAAAATAAAAGTTGGAGGGAGAGGGAAGAAGGAGATCAGGGTATTCAACTTTTTTCTCAAAAGAAAAGAAAAGTGGTGTTAAATGAGGAACCTGATTCTTCCAAAAGACAAAAAGGTAAAGACAATCTGCAGCAACAGAAGGTTCTTTTGGGGAGAATTCTTGATGTAAGCTTACGGAAGGTATCTGGGATGAAAGAGTTAATGGAGTTTCAAGGATGGACTCATCTCCTCACTCCACCAACACCCAGTGTGTATGAAGCTGAAGTTACTGAACTGTACAGCAGCTTGGTCAAAATTGATGATGATGCTCTGGCCTTGACAGTAAATGGAAAGGAGTTTGTGTTAACTGAGTCAATTCTCGCACAAATCTTGGAAGTAAAGACAATTGGGGTGAGAACTGTAACGGGAAAGAGCTCTACCAATTTCAAAAAGGTCATTGTAAA
>NC_081352.1:11171478-11189625 GCF_029784015.1 Lycium ferocissimum
AAAAAGTAAACCCAATTCTTCTTCTCCACTCTCTGTTCGGTCCAAGTCCATAGTTAATGACAAAACTAGAAGCATAAAGATTAGGGCTGGGCATAAAACACCGAAAACCGAATTACCGAACCGAACCGAGGGTTTCGGTATTTTGGTATTCGGTATTTCGATTTTCAGTTCGGTTTTCGGTAATAAAATTAAAAAAGTTTGGTATTCGGTTTCGGTATTCGATATCGGTAATTATAAGTCTCTAAGATTTCCGAATACCGAAATAAATACCAATAAAACCTAAAGGCCCATAAGCCCATTGTATTAAATTACTAGTCCAGCCCAATAGGCTAGGCCTCCCATCACTCATCTAAAATCACTTCACAGAATCTCTAATTTTTTTTTAAAAAATGGGTCAGCCACTGAAGAATAAAGATAGTGACTTTTATTTTATTAAATAAATAATTGTCCAAACAACAAATACCAAATAAAACATCAAAAAAGGAAACTTCTACGTTCTACCCTCTATTTCAAATTTACACCTTTAAGTAATGATCTCAAGGCAGTGTTAATATTAAACACACGAATAGCTCCTAATTTGAGTCCATAACTATATAAGTTACTGCTATTAAAGAGATTTTGTACGTTGACATACTGCAATTGATAGAACAACACTTTTGCATGACATATTTTGCTTCCAAAACTATGTAAGAAGCATTGAATTGCTTTTTTCATGGAGCATTGGACAGTTCATTTTAAATTAGCATAGTAGATTATTGATCATTCTCTTTTGAATGGTAAATCCCGAATACCGTACCGAAATTTACCGAACCGAAGTTTGATTTACCGAACCGAACCGAACTTTTTTAGTTCGGTATTTGGTATCTATTTTTAATTACCGATTACCGAATTACCGAACCTGAAATTTAGAAATACCGAACCGAATACCGAACGCCCACCCCTAATAAAGATAGAAGCCCATAATTCATTGAATGGATGCAAATTAAAATAACTACTAGTGTTAGGCAGAGGATTTGAGTTTCTCTTAAAATCTTTTGGGTTCTTTAAGCTCTATTTGTTTAGAAAAATAGAAACGATAACAGAGGATTTTCCCACTTTCAATAGCATACCCACTTCCACTCTCCACAAGCTTGCTTCGCCGCTTCCTCGAAATCTCAAATGATTTTCGAAAACTTTCAATCTCATTTTTCAAATTTGATTCAAAAAACTCAAAACACAATAATAATTCATCCAGCAACAGTTATACCGAGATCAGCGTCGCATCTTTCAATTTCATATTCGCTTATAATAATGTAGAGGAAGAAAAGAACAATGGAAGATATTTGAGTCACAAAAAATGATTTTAGCAAGATAGATTTTTGTTTGTGTTTAATCTATGAATTGTGGTGAAATCACTTAGACAGGAATTGTTTGGATTAGCGGTGAATCTTATGCCTGAATTGGTTGGATTAGCATAAAAAAAAAAAAATCTTCTTTTAGAGAAAGAGGGACTGTTTTTGAACAAATATATTAGAAGAGAACTTTATATATAAATGGAGGTTAGCAAGGGAGAAGAAAGGCAAAACAATGGTAACAGAGGATTTGCTTCAAATGGGTCTGTGGATGGCAAGAGGAAAGAAAGAGGAAGGAGATTTGAATAATTTTCTATCAAATGTGAATTGAAGGGAAGAAATGGGGAAATTTCAGAAAAGGACAAAAATACCCTTATATTGATACTTGCTGGCCTTAAATAGTAAGGGTACTTGGGGAAATAAAAATTGGGTACATTGCTAACCTACATAAATGTTGTAGGTTGGCAAAACTCATATATATATATATATATATATATATTCTTCACAAAATTCCTTTCTTCTAGTTAATTGATGTGTTTGACCAAATTTTTAGAAAATAAGTGTTTTGGGGGAGTAAAATTGTTTTTCAGAATCTGAAAAAAGTTAATTTTTCTTTGCAAACCCTTTGTACTTTGACCAAGCACAATTCTCGTTTCTAATATTGATAAAAGTATTTTTTAAATTAATTTGTCAAACATAAATTACTATTTTCAAAAGTATTTTTCCGAAATTATTCGAACAAAAAAAAGTTTTTAAAATAATTTTTTTAAAGGTTTGACATTAAAAACTAAATCATAAGAATAAAAGATAAATTTAACATTAAAAAATAAGATGAAGACCTAGAAGTAATTAATTGAAAAGGTTGACATTAAGTTGAAATTTTTTGTGAGGACTAAAAAAGTCCTTGATTGTCCCTTATATATAGTAGTAATATTCAAACGTACTTCTTATACTACTAAAATATGGTGATTTCTTAAGCAAATTATATACTTCCCCCGTTTCAATTTATGTGATTCTTTTTACTTCGAGAGTCAATTTGACTAAACTTTGAAGCTATTTTGGATTAGATTAACTCAATATCTTAAGATTAAAATTTATATTTATTGAAAAACTACATGAAAAGTACTATAAGTTGCAACTTTTCTCATATCAATTTGATAAAAAAAACACATCTTAAAATATTAATCAAAGCTCATACAGTTTGAACCTCGGACAGCAAAAAATATTACACCCTCCGTTTTAGTTTATGTGAACCTTTCCAGAGTACGAGGATCAAACTTTATAACTTTGATCGTAAATTTTGACATAGATTTTTCAAGTGTGTAGAAATAAAATTTATATATTCAGAAATTACATAAAAAATACTACAGTTAAACCTCTCTAAACAACATCATTGGGTCCAAATTTTTTTGGTTATTATAGAGAATTATTATTATACACCTATAAAAGCATTGACATTTAAATAATATCTCGTTGTTATATGCAAAAAAGATATATATAAAAAATTTAGTTTTTCATTTTTTGTTGTCAAATTCTAAGCTTAATCACACTAGAAAAATCTTTGAATGGTGAATATATATATATATATATATGATAATTTTTTGCCATAATTAAATAGTGTCTTACAGAATCAAATATTTGGTTAAAATCTCTACACTTATTATTGGTAATCATAAATATTCTATCTTCATAAAGATGATTAATTATTATATTACAAAAAAAAATGGCTGTTATATGGGGGTAATTTTACAAAGTTAGTTGTTGTTGTTATAGGTAAATGCTGTTATAAAGAAGTAAAATATAATATAAAAATCGGTTTCGAAAAAACTTGGCTATTATAGAAAGGTGCTGCTATATGCAAATGCTGTTATAGAGATTAACTGACGGTATAAGTCATGATAATTTATAATTCAAATAATTTAGAATTTTTTTAAGGAAAACAGAATTAATGAACTACCTCGTAGACTCTTCAAATAATAATAGATTCACATAAATTGAAACAAATGGAATATATAAATTGGGACAGATCGAGTAATATGAAACAGAAGAAGTTCAAAAGGAAAGGTAACTTCGAAGAATTAGCTTGTAGTGACTAAAAAGTCTTGAAATTACTCTAGGTGACATGCGGGGACCACTCGAATTCGAAACCCAATTAAATTTGGTATTAAGGAAATTGAGGTTCAAAATGTATTTTTCAAAACTTCTTAATCTTTTGCAAAATACAAAAAGACCCCAACTTAATCCCAAAAAAGACACCCCCCCCCCCCCCTCTCTTCTCTTCCTCCCACCTCGACTCCCCCAACATTTTTTTTTTAAGTTTTGATATTTTTTATTTCCTTTTTCACCTGACCTCCCCCCCCCCCCGCGTCCTCCTCCCACCCCTGCCCACGCCCAATTTTTTTTTTAAAAGTTTTTATTTTTTTATTTACTTTTTCACCAGCCACCTCTCCTCCTCCCACCCCCCCCCCCCCCCCCCCCCCCAAAAAAAAAAATTTTAAAAAGTTTTGATTTTCTTTATTTGTTTTTTCATCCCCCCCCCCCTCCTCCTCCCAACCCTCCCCCGCCCTCAAAAAAATTTAAAAAAATTTTGATTTTTTTAACCAGCCCCACTCCTCCTCCTCCTCCCACCCCCCCCCCCCCCCCCCCCAAAATTTTTTTTTTAAAAAAAAATTTTTTTTTTTGTTTTTTGCACCCCCCACCCTTCCAAAAAAAAAATTATTTAAAAAAAAAAAAGTTTTGCAAATTTTTTATTTTTGTTTTTTTGCATCATCATCATCCCCCTCCCCCCAAAAAAAAATTATTTTTCTTGAAAAGAAGTTTTGAATTTTTTTTTTTTGGTTTCTTACTTCCCCCACCCACGCAAAAAAAAAAAAAATTGTAAAAAAAAGTTTTGAAAGTTTTTATTTTTGGTTTTTTGCACCTCCCTCCCCCCCCCCCCCCCATCACTCCAAAAAAATCTTAAAAGGAAGTTTTGATTTTTTTTTTTTTTGGGTTTAGAAAAATTTTGGATAAAGTCCAGGTTGTTGTTGTTGTGTGTTTGTAGTGAAATAGATGATTTTTTTTTGTTGTTGTCCTGGTATGGTTCAGGGTTTAGTAAAATATATCCAACAGATATTTTTTTGTTCTTGTCCTGGTATTTATCTGGTTTTATTTGTAGAAGATAACCAACAGATTTGTAGTTGTTACAACAAGTTCTACACTTTTTGCAACAAGTAGACAATCTGTTGCAACAACTCACCAATCATAGACATAGCTTCGAGCTTATTTGCTTGCGTTTGTAGAAGATATCCAACAGATTTGTAGTTGTTGCAATAAGTTCTACACTTGTTGTAACAAGTAGAAAATTTGTTGTAACAACTACAAATCTGTTGGATATAGCTTCAGTTATTTGGTTCTGTTTGTAGAAGATATCCTATAAATTTGTAGTTGTTGCAACAAATTCTACACTTGTTGCAACAAGTAGACAATCTGTTGCAACAACTACAAATCTTTTGGACATAGCTTCAGTTATGTGGTTCTGTTTGTAGAAGATATCCAACAGATTTGTGAATCTATTTATGAATCAGCAAATATTAAGGAAAGATATAGTTAAATTGACAACCAAACTGACAACCAATCCTCAGAAAGAGATGAAGAACAGAGCCAAGAAGCAGTATATACAAATGAAGAAAGTGAAGAAGAACTAGAAGATGAAGAAATTGATGATGGAAATGAAGGAGATGGAGCAGATCGAGGGAATCTGCTACACCCCAGAAGGCAGTTGCTGAACAAATTATTACTTAAATTGTGGTATTTGGAGCCAAGGTGGTTGTTTAACAATTTTTATTTTGTCCTATATGTTATTTGTGAATGATGTTTATGAACTTATTTATTTTGATTAGTTGTGGTATTTGGAGCCAAGGTGGCTGTTGAAAAATTTCTGTTTATGAACTTATTTATTTTGCTTACTAATTGTTGCAATAGATGCATACAGTTGTTGAAGCAACAAGTTACTACTTTGTTTCAACAAGTTACTAATCTGTTTCAACAAGTTACTAATCTTTTTAAGCAAGTTTCTTAGTTGTTGCAACAAATTACTCACCTTATTGGAAAAAATCAAACAATTGCTTAAATTATTGCAAAAATTAAAAAATATGTCGCAAAAGATCACAAACTTATTGAAGAAGTTGCAACAAGTTACTAATCTGTTTCAACAGATGGATCAGATGTTTAAGCAAGTTGCTTAGTTGTTGCAATAGATTAATCACCTTGTTTGAATTATTGCAACAACTTATTCATATGTTGCAGCAGGTACCTCACATGTTGCAACAACTTACTCATATGTTGCAGCAGGTATCTCATATATTGCAACAACTCCTCCATTATTACAACATATTCACGATATTGATCATATTGAACTCCTTTGTTTATACTGAATAACATTGAATTCATTTGTTTATCACTAAATATGGTTGAATTAAGTACTTCACATCAAATCACTCTAATGATCACTCGATTTAGGAAGAATACACTTAGAATTGTCCATCTAGTCCGTGAAATTACTATCTAATCCATTAAGGATGTTAGTGTGTGTGTGTGTGTATATATATGTATATATATATATATATATATATATATATATATATATATATATATATATATATATATATATATATATATATAAGGATGTTAGTGTGTGTGTGTGTGTATATATATATATATATATATCGCTAAATACCATTTATTTCCTTTGTTTAACACTAAATATGGGTGAATCAAGTAGTTCACATCAAATCACTCTAATGCTCACTCGATTTAGTGCATACTGACTTAGTAGATCATCTTTCTTGAATCAAAATATATCAAATTGATTAAGTATTATACATTGATCATTAAATATCGTTGATTTCCTTTGTTTATGACTAAATATGTATGAATCAAGTAGTTCACATCAATTCACTCTACTGATCACTCAATTTAGTGCCTACTGACTTAGTAGATCATTTTCCTGACTCAAAAAACATCAAATTGATTAAGTATTATACATTTATCACTAAATATCGTTGATTTCCTTTGTTTATGACTAAATATGGGTGAATCAAGTAGTTCACATCAATTCAGTCTAATGATCACTCGATTTAGTGCATACTGACTTAGTAGAACATCTTTCCTGACTCAAAACACATCAAATTGATTAAGTATTATACATTGATCATTAAATATCGTTGATTTCCTTTGTTTATGACTAAATATGGGTGAATCAAGTAGTTTACATCAATTCACTCTAATGATCACTCGATTTAGTGCATACTGACTTAGTAGATCATCTTTCCTGACTCAAAATACATCAAATTGATCAAGTATTATACATTGATAACTAAATATAGTTGATTTCATTTGTTTGTCACTAAATATGGGTGAATCAAGTAGTTCACATCAATTTACTCTAATGATCATTAGATTTAGTGCATACTGACTTAGTAGATCATCTTTCATGACTCAAAATAACATCAAATTGATTAAGTATTATATATTGATCACTACATATCGTTGATTTCCTTTGTTTATCACTAAATATCATTGATTCCCTTTGTTGATCACTAAATATGGGTGAATCAAGTAGTATATGTTGCAATAACTGTAATATCTGTTGCAGCAAGTGTAGTATCTGTTACAACAACTATAATATCTGTTGCAGCAAGTGTAGTATCTGTTGCAACAACTGTAGTATCTGTTGCAGCAAGTGACATAGTTGTTGAACAGGTCCTTACTCTTGTTGGATAAAACACAACAAGTCACCCAGTTTCTGCAACAAGTCACTCCACTTCTTGGAAAAACCCCAATATGTAACTTAGTTGCTACAACAAAGCCTGTCAGTTGTTGCAACAGATTGCTTACTTGTTGGAAATCTTTTAGTAGTTGGATAAAACCCAACAAGATACTAGTTACTGCAACAAGCCCTCTTACTTGTTGGATAAAACCCAATAAGTTACGTAGTACGTTGTAAATGCATTCATTACTTATTGGAAACCGCATTCAAGCAATTTATTAACATGAATACACACATTTGTGATTTGAACACAATCAACATATCATATAAACCAAGTTCACAAACATCAAGAACATAAATTACCATTCTTAAAAAGAACAACATTAAAATGTCATAAAGTTCCAACAAATAACTATTATTACAACACAGTACAATTAACAACTATGGAGCATTTCGGCTTGGACATGTTATTTTTTGTGCCAGTTGTTTTGCATAAGGAGCATTTATTTTTCCTCGTTCGCAATGATTTTCCGATTCCACGCCTCCTCTTTGTCCGGCTTCTTTCAGGTTTGCTAGGATCAACATATAGAGGAGGTATCTCTTTCTCTAATTCAAAATTTCTTTTCAAGATTTTTTTTTGGGGGTGGGTGGTGCAAAAAACAAAAAACAAAAACTTTTCAAAATTTTTTTTTTGGGTGGGTGGGTGGAGTAAGAAACCAAAGAATTTTTTTTTTGCTGGGGGGGGGGGGGGGTACAAAAACTTTTCAAAACTTAAAAAAAAAAAATTAATTTTTTTGGGAGTGTAGGGGGTTGGAGGAGGGGGATGAGTGGTGCAAAAAAACAAAAAAACTTTTCAAAATCTTTTTTAAAAAACATTTTGGGGGGGTGGGGGTGATGCAAAAAATCAAAAATAAAAAACTTTTCAATTTTTTTTTTTTTAAAATAAAATTAATTTTTTTGGGAGAGTGGGGGTAGGTGGTACAAAAAAAAAAAACTTTTCAAAATCATTTTTAAAAAATCATTTTTTTAGTGGGGGTGGGGTTGGGGGCAAGGGTAGGGTAGGGAGGGGGTGGGGGCAGGAGGTATTTTATGGTTTATATTAGTTGGGTCAAAGTGTTAAAAATAAAACTTGAGTGCAAAGTGTTAAAAATAAAGTTTAGGGTCAAAGTGTTAAAAACAAAACTACTGGACAAGTCCAAAACTCCTTAATCACTAATAAAAAATCATCACCTCTACTCAATAATTAAAACTTGAATCACCTCTACTCAATTTTAAAACTTAAAGGTCACCTATAATTAAATGCCTGATGTAACTTGTTTAATAGGCTTAAATGACGTAATACGTGACAAAAGTACGTAGCAAGAAAGGAAGAAAATGAAAAAAGTACAGTACTTACCAAGAAATACATTTAACATAAACTCCCCAAGTTCATACATAAACTAAATTCCAGAAGTTCTAGAAGCACACATGTGAAATGGTGGGCCCTCCAGCCCCTTTCCCAACAAGGAAAATATACTTCCAGCACCCATATATAAAAACCCAGCAAAGAACAGAACATAACAAACAATCAAATAAACAATTGCCTCTCCCTTAAATTCAAGCATAAACCTACACAGCAACAAACCTAAATACAGCATAAACAATTCCCTCTCAAAATGCAGGAAGCCGTAGAAGATGGATATTTATGCCCCAGCTTTAACAATTTTGGATATTTAGCAGAAATCGCTGCTAAAATCTCCGATGAATTTCAGTCATCGGAGAACGATAGCTTCGATGATGACGAAGATTTTGAATTTTCTTTGGTCAGTGAAAATCCTGATACCGCCGAATTCATCTATGAGGACGGTCAAACTAAATTCCAGCCAATTTTCCCTGTTTTCAACCGCGATTTATTACCAATGGCTGATGAGGATTCTAAGAAAGTTAACGACGATAGGTCTGATAGTTCAATTCGTATTCCTTTGAAGAATTTATTTCTAGAAGAACAGGAATCCACGTCGGAGGCGGATGAATTCGAGACGATACCTGAGGGAACATATTGTGTGTGGAAGCCGAAGATAACGGAGCTATCACCTGGAAAATGTAAGAAGAGTAAATCAACAGGATCGGTATCTAAACGGTGGCCAAGGATTCGAGATTTGTTACAGAGGAGTAATAGCGACGGGAAGGACAGTTTTGTATTTCTGACACTGAAAAAGGCGACAATAAACAACAATAACAATATATCTAGTGTGATTTCACAATTGGGATCTGCGGATAGAGTATACATAAACCTCTTGCCTCAAACAAAACCAAATCAAAGTAGTTCAGAAAAGAAAAAGGCGATAAAAGATGAAACAGGAAAAGCGAAGAATTCCGGCGAGGTTGTGAAGGCGGCCGGAAAATTGAAGAGGTCACCGGCTGCTGGGCAGCAGACACTTTATTATGTACGAAATAGAGAGGGTAAAGAAGTTGATAAGAATAGGAGAAAATCATATTTACCGTACAGGCAAGACCTAATAGGGTTTTTCGCCATTGGTTTGAGCAAAAGTTATCGTCCATTTTAACACCATGTAAATGCCCTCTAGTAATAGAATTATTATGGAGATTTTTGTACCATGTGATTTTGGGACAAATCATTACAAAATGTATGTTGCTTTTTTACTCTCCAATTCTTAAAGTAAAAGAATTCTGATAACTTTGTCTATCCCAATTTATGTCATATTCGAACTTTAACAATAAATTTTGACATGAAATATTAAGTTTTTCGAATTGATAATTTCAAAATATTTGAAAGACATCAAAAAATCACTGTAAAAAAAAATTGTTTGACTCATCGAGATGATACCACACAAATTGAAAGGAATAATATTTAGATGCTTCATTAGAACATTTTCTTTAGTGCTTACTGCATTTTTTGTCGTGTTTAATCATTCGGATTATAGATCATATATGGAGGATTTTTATACTTTATTGATTACAAACTTGGAGATGGAGCAGCGAATGGTTCAAACCTGATGGCACGCAAATCATGAGCGAAAATAAGCTTCGTGTTGTCTCAATGAAATGACCCATAATTTATTATTACAGTACTGACATTCATTCTTGACCGCAGACTTCAGCTTAAGAGCCCGTTTGGATTGGCTTATAAGTTGCTCATAAATTATTTTCAATTTTTTTGAGTGTTTGACTGCTCAACTTAAAGTCATTTTGTGCTTAAAATAAACTCAAAAAATTAATTGGGCCCGTTTGGCTTAACTTATCTAAAGCAGTTTATCAATTTTTTGCGCGGAGTGCCCTTCTTTTGGGGTGGTCTTTAAATTTTGCCCCTCATATTTGTGGTCTTTAAATTATGCCCCTCATATTGCTGGTCTTTAATTTTTGCCCTTCGCGCGAGTTCCCGAGTTCGAACCCTCGCTCAAGCAAAAAATTAAAAAAAAATCGCAAGACAAAGGTTGAATCGCGTGTATGCGGACTCGGCATACTTTTGTTAAGGAATTACAAATTTTATGCGAACCAAGCATACTCATACCTTATGGGCGTACTTGGCATAAGTATGCCGGATCCGTATAACTTTGATAATTTCTTCACAAAGTTATCGGTGGGGGCATACTTTTAATGGGCAAACTTTCTTCATCACAACACTTGCACATAACACAAATTGGTTCTACACTCAAGCCCCATTGTATGATCATATTAGCGATCAATGATCTTCCATGTAAGCACAATCACATTGTGAAATATATTTTGGTCGAGTGGCATGTTGAAACACCATAAATTTTCGTTGACTCTTTCGGGATTACCTAATAATTGCAAGAATTTAGTTCGAATCGAAGCTTTTCAAAGTTGAGAAGAAGTATGCACTTGCTCCAGGATTCTCCAAGAACCAATAATTTGTCTAATCATCCAATATGTCCCGGCCAAGCTAATCGTTAAATTGGTCAAATCCTACTCTTTGACATAGTAGGCATGGATCCACTTTATCCATAAACTTTTATGCCGGACCGGCATAACTTTGTGAAGGAATTATCAAAGTTATCGGATCCTAAGATACTTATGCCAAATCTTGCCCATAAGGCATAAGTATGCCGGTCCTAGAGATAACTTTGATAATTCCTTCACAAAGTTATGCCGGTGGGGGCATACTTTTAATGGGCAAACTTTCTTCATCACAACACTTGCACATAACACAAATTGGTTCTACACTCAAGCCCCATTGTATGATCCTATTAGCAGTCAGCAGTCTTCCATGTAAGCACAATCACATTGTGAAATATATTTTGGTCGAGTGGCATGTTGAAACACCATAAATTTTCAGTTGACTCTTTCAGATTACCTAATAATTGCAAGAATTTAGTTCGAATCAAGCTTTTTCCGAGGTTGAGAAGAAGTATGCACTTGCTCCAGGATTCTCCAAGAACCAATAATTTGTCTAACCATCCAATATGTCGGCCAAGCACTGTTAAATTGGTCAAATCCTACTCTTTGACATAGTAGGCATGGATCCACTTTATCCATAAACTTTTATGCCGGACCCGACATAACTTTGTGAAGGAATTATCAAAGTTATGCCGGATCCGGCATACTTATGCCAAGTCTGCCCACAAGGCATAAGTATGCCGGGTCCGGCATAACTTTGGTAATTCCTTAACAAAAGTATGCCGGTCCCAAGCATAGCGAAATTTAAACTCGCCTTGCGAATTTTTTTTTAAAATTTTGCTCGCGCGTGGGTTCGAACCTGAAACCTATGGGTGTTAGCCGAAGGGCAAATTTTAAAGATTTCAAATATGAGGGGCAAAATTTAAAGACCACCCCAAAAGAAGGGCAATTCTGCGAATTGCCCGCAGTTTATAAGCTGAAAATAACTTATAAGTAAAAAAAAATAAGTTGGGCTACCCCAACTTAGAGCCTGTTTGGATTGGCTTATAAGTTGCTTATAAGTTATTTTCAGTTTTTTTTAGTGTTTGAATGCCTAACTTAAAGTCATTTTGTGCTTAAAATAAGCTCAAAAAATTAATTGGGCCCGTTTGGCTTAACTTATCTAAAGGATCTTATAAGCTGAAAACAACTTATAAGCCAAAAAAAAAAGTTAGGCTACCCAACTTTTTGACTTATAACTCCTTGTTTCCAGCTTATAAGTTGCTTTTTTTAAGCCCATCCAAACAGACTCTTATTTTTTCTTTTTTACTTATAAGCTTCCAGCTTATAAGTTACTTTTTTTAAGCTCATCCAAACAGGCTCAAAACTAAAAGCTAGTAGTAGTATTCTATTCTGCCACCTTATTTAATAAAGTTTTAAAGCTATATATGTTTGGCAAGAGTCACAAAGCCATATATGTTTGGCATAATCAAAAGTAATATTCTCAACTCAATTATTTATATGATATTTTTGCTTAGTGAGAGCTAATTACACTAATTTTTAAAATTAAATAGAATTAGATCAACTTAATCTTTAATAATTAGATTCTCAAAAATTATATGAGAAGTATTATAAATCACAATTATATGAAAGTTAATATGAAAAACAATTCCCTAATTATTGGTCAAAATTTATATAATTTTTAAAAAAATGTCATATAAAATTGAGACTGAAGGAGTGCTAATCGACTACTGTTTGTCAGATAACAAGTAGTATAACATTACCATTAATAAATAATACAACCAAAGTAGAAAATAAGCTAGACTGCTATCCCAACCTTTCATGATTATAAGTCCACGTGTCAGCCATCTATAGGTGCATTCATAGTTACTTGACCAATGACCAATGGAGCGGAGCTGAACTCCAAAATTGTAAGCATAGAAACTTAAACTCCCTCTGTCCCATTTTATGTGATTCGGTTCGGATATCGAGAGTTAAATTTCTTTATTTTAATTATGAAATCGGACATATAATCTTTAATTTTTTTTAAACATAATTTACATATTTAGAAACTACATAAAAAGTACTATAAGTCATACTAATTACTAACAAGTTAAAATATTTAAAGGGCATGCAAATAAATTACAGTAAAAAAATTTCTTTGTTGACTTTCGAAATCCGCTGTATCACATAAATTGAGACAGAAGGAGTAGTATTTTTTTAACGTATATAAATTTTAATTTTGATAGAAAATAAATCTAATCCCAATTAACTTGGTTAATTAGTGTTAAATAAACTCTCATTCAGCGAAAGTACTAATGTAGATTTGGGGGGCGAGAATCTTACTTTGATGGGATCCGGATCTATCGATAAGTAATTTAACTCATAAGCAATATGCCATCCTGTCTTTGCTTTTACCCACAATAGTCGGTTTGGCTTCTTCAGAATTGTTAAAAAGAATTCCAGAAACAGCTGGAAGAAACCTATATTTCCTCTTCGGGCAAAGGGTCAAATTTACCTGTCGAGTATGATTTATAGTTTAAATTTATCTTCCGTCAAAGTTTGGGATCAAATTTATCCTTTCCGTTAGGATACTTGATAAATTTACAGTTTGACTTGAACTTCACAACACAAAAAAATTAGCCACTTCAGATTCATGTAGGCTCCCAAACCCAATTATTTTAACCCGTAACCCATTTTTCCATCCCATAAAATCATACAACCCTAGTACATTATTTTAGATTCAAAACTATTCAAAATAGTGCATACAAATTGCATTATTTTAGATTCAAAACTATTCAAAATAGTGCATACAAATTGGTAAACTATTTGGACTGTATTTCTCATGGCCAATCCCAAGATATAATTGCAGAGACTCTGCTTAACAAGGCGATAGGATATGAGAACACCCTCTTCGGATAATACAAAATCAACAAAAAGGGTTTGTTTTTGTGATGATTTTATACAAATGGGTCATACAAGTATACCATAAAAAAGGTAACTATTCCGAAGTTGTTATGACACATCTTACTTTTTTTTGGGTCCTATTGCCCCCTAAACTTATTTAAAACAGAATATTTACCCTCCTAAACGCTGATGCTCACTCTCATATGGGAGAGTGACATACACTCTCCTTGCAACATGTGTATTTATTTCTTTTATTTTATTTTTTTATTTTTTAATTTTTTCCACTTACGTGTCAATTTTTTTTAAGAAAGTAAAAAACTAAATTTTCTTTAAAAAAAAAAAGATTTTTAAAACCCGTTTTTTTTTTTTAAAAAGTGAAAATTAGATTATTTTTTTTAAAACCCATTTTTTTTAATAAAAAAACAAAACTAAAAACATGGATTAAAAAAAATAAAAAACTGAATTTTCTTTAAAAAAATGATTTTTAAAACGCCTTTTTTTTAAAAAAAATTTGAAATTTGATTTTTTTTTTAAAACCCGTTTGTTTTTTTAAAATAAAAACAAACAAAACTGAAAACATGATTTTTTTTAAAATATGGAAAACTTGATTATTTTTTTAAGATGTCTTAAAAAATCTTGATTTTCATGATTTCATTTCGTTAGGACACTTTTATTTTTCAAATAAAATCTGGAAAAAGTATTTTTCTTGTCAAAATGTGAAAAAACTGAATTTTTATAAAATTTTGGAAAAGTTACTTATTTTTTTAAAATGTGGAATAACCGTTTTTTAAAACTAAATTTGGAAAACTTGATTTATTTTCATATATAGAAAAAAATAATCAGTTTTCCAGAATTAAAAACTGTCCAAATTTATTTTCTAAAAAAAGGGATTTTTCATATTTTTTAAAAAACAAATCAGTTTTTCATATTTTAAGAAAATACAGATTTTTAAGAAAAAAAATTAAGTTTTCCCGTTTTTTATGTTTCTCATACTCTCCTTGCCACGTCAGGCTTAGGGGGATAAATTGTCACGACTTAAACCGATGAGTCGTGACGAGGTCTGTACCGCTGATTGCGCGCGACATATTCAAAACAGATCGTAGACCAGGTCTCTTGTCGGTTTTCGATCAGTTTGTCAATTATCAAAACATAGGATCATAGGGTACACCTTATCAATTTCCCCCTTTTTGATGATGACAAACTTATAGACGATGTTCCCCCGAGAACCAAGCTTTCCCACTTGTTCCCCTTGCGAAATGCACCATAATTTTCAAGACACTCGCAACATGTTAGCAAAAACAAAAAAAATTTCAACTGGAAAACCAGATCTCCACATTATCAGTACATTTTTTTTTTTTTTTTTTTTGTTCAAAGATTCCCCCCCTCCCCCCCAGCATATCTTCCTCCTTTGTTCAATATTTCTCCACCCCCTCGATCGTCTTCTTCCTTCATTTTTTCCCTTTTTGTCATCATCGAAAAAAGTCAAGCTAACAAAAGCAAATCAAGAAGTTCAGTAGCATAAACTCAGAGCCACTCGGGCAACACAACACAGATAATATGGGAACAATATGGCCAGAGAAAACGCACAAAACAGAGTGATAGCCATATGAGAATACCGGGAAAATTAGCAGCCAAACAATGGAAAGTATAAGGATAAAATTGTCTTAAAGCCAAGCTATATGCTAAGAAAAGGAGTGTAGAGAGGTATGAGAACAGAAACCGACTCAGGAAGAAGCAGGAGAGGAAAAAAGGAAACAAAGGTCTGTAAGAGCCAGTCAATGCGCTCACTTCTAGTGCACTGATCTTGCAGCATCTTATCACGAAAAACATCAAAATTTTGTTGGAGTCTCTTATTCAGAGCTTGTAGACGTGCAATTTCAGCGCTGGCATCTTTCGAAGCACTAGAGAGACCCGATTCTTGTGGGATGACACCAACGTTTCCTTGTAAGGTCATTCTCACACATTTGGTAATGAGTCCTGGTGCACGTGCCCTGTGACCGCAATCTGTGCTTCTCCATGAGGAACGGGGTCTGGTAATTTGTGTTTTGGCACAAGGTACTTCCATCCTTAATCAGGTTTACCTCCGGTTGCCTTTTCTGAGGCTGTGCTCACTCGAGGGCACTTGCCGCAACATCAGCACATGTAGAAGCATTAACCGCCACATTCAGCACAATACCAATTGAAGATTTAGATTCCCTTCCAGATGGACTGAGTCCCTCGTTTGAATCCTGTGATAGGATGGCTACCTTAGACTCCATGCCACTGATAGCATTTTCATCATGTCTATAGCTTGCAAGGTTTTTGCCATGATAACCAAAACTTCAGCTTCGCTTTGTAGTAGATCTGATTTACTCATCCCCTGTTTAGAGAAACACCCATCTGATTGTGCAGACAAATTGTCTATGTCTTTGTTGGAGAGTGAATTACTTGGAGATCTAGTTCGATCTATCGTTTCACTATTTGGGTTGATTGATCTGGAGGCAGTCTGGGAAGCTATTGTCACGACCCAACCGGAGGGCCATGACGGGCACCCGGTGCTAACCCACCCGGGCACCTCTTATCGTACATTCATATTCACATCTAGGTGAGCCACCTGGCCTACGCATGATTTCTATACATCAATAATACTAATCTCATTGGGCAATGACACATTTATATTATCATCAACAACTATGCCCGTATCCATATACACAAGCCGACGAGGCTAACAAAATGATATACAAAATATAAGCCGACAAGGCTAAAAGACATCTAACCTTACATAACTGTCTACGAGCCTCTAAAGAGAGTATGTAACATCATATTGACGGGACAGAACCCCGCCATGCCCATATGTATGTACACAAAAGAATAATACCAACAGCTGCAGCTCCAGATCAAATGGAGCTCCTTTATGCAGTCCCTGAACAAATAATCTATGGATCAAGTCTGTCTCCCTATGCACCTGCAGGCATGACACAACGTCCACAAGCAAAAGGACGTCAGTACGAATAATGTACTGAGTATGTAAAGCATAATCAACATCATAATAGAAGCATAAGAAATAACATAAGGTAGGAGAGTTATGAGATAATAGAGCCATTTGTACCTCTAGTGGCAACCATCCTATTTTCTTACCCATTTTCTAATAGGAACTTTCAATTTCTAATGCTTACTTACATATTAGTACCATACCCGACCATGAAGGTTCGGTGTTTCACATACCCGGTCATGACAAGGCTCGGTGTTATACATACCTGGCCCTACCAAGGCTCAGTGTTATCCGTACCCAACTGCAGTGGTGCGCGCGATAGATATCATACCCGGCCATATAAGCTCGGTGTTACCTAATAGCTATATGTACTTATACACGTATACATAATAGTCCATAAGCATCATCATCAACATCATCATCATCATTATTTTCGTTATTTCTTTCCTTAGAGGATCAACTATCATATAAAGGAGGTAATAGCATCGTGAAAATACCGATAATCATGAGCCTTAGTAATTCTAGGGATGGAGTCATTTGGAACTCATGAGAAGGTATATAACAAAGGAATCATGCTTTAATGAAAGAAGGGTTAGCCTTACATACCTCTTTGTCTTCTTAACTACTTAACGTTCACCGTCGAAGCTTAGACAATCTACATTTAGAAGGATTCATACCATAGTTAAGCCTTAATGATACTCTTAAATTCAAACTAGAACAATTCATGATCTAACGAAAATTGGGCAGCATTTCCCCCTATTTCATCAACTTCCACCATATTACAAAACAACTTCCAAATAACCAGAATAACATCCACAATATCATAACCAAGTAATCACATTCCATTAAGTCTTCAAAATTCGTTCTCATGTTCAACTTATACTAACAACTTCACATCAACCTTTAGCACATTTTCATACAACGCTTTCTCATCATCATCATTACCTTCCATAACAATATTATACCCATATCATACTAAGAATCATGAATCAAGTTAGTTTACTACTCAAAAACATCATAAAAGCTACATTTAGACCTCATTTTCTACTTTCTTCTTCTACCCAAGTTGTTCAACAACCAAGCATTCATGATCACATGAAGTAAGCATGAAAACTAACCTTTTATCTCATAAGAATGAGCTTTGGAGCAGCTATCAACTTATATGAAAACCCTAGCTTCAATACCCAAGAATTTCTTGTAGTCTACTAACCTAGCAAGACTTCTAACACATGGATACCTTGATTCTTGCCTCTTGATCTTTGTTTCCTCTTGGGTTGGAGTGGAATATACTTGGAGAAGGATTTTGGAGCTCTCAAGACCTTTGTAAATGTGGGAAATGAAATAAAAGAACA
>NC_081352.1:11189725-11204883 GCF_029784015.1 Lycium ferocissimum
GCATATACCCTCCTTTTTTTCGAGCTCTTGAGGAGTGAATACCTTTCTCTCTGATTTTGTCATCACCTATCAAAAACTCAAAATTATTTTAAATACAAACACAATAAAGAAAATAAAAGAGAATCTACAACAGTGTGCATCACGAAAACAAAATCAACTAACACATGAAAAAGCTCCTTAACGTGGGTGTATTTATATGCATTGTTACTCTTTTCCTTTTTCTCAACGTGGGTGTTTTTTTGCCGGTCATTTTCTTTTTCGTACTCCTATTTAACTCTTCTTTACAATCGATATTGTGGTGAGCTTTTTCTAGTTGATTTTGTTTTGAAAATGCTAAAAATATGACTCTTCTGAGGTGAACAAAAAATACGTAGGAGGGTAAATCACACGAGACAATGACATTTGGAACAGAAGAGTTAAATAGGAGTACAAAAAAAAAAAAATGGATGGCAAATGAACACCCACGTTGAGAAATCGGAAAAGAAAAAGAGGGAACTTTCTATGCAAAAATTTGGGAGGAGGAGAGGAATGCAAATGATAAATGAAAAGGAAGAGAAAAAAAATTGTGCAATGAATTAGATATGTTTTCGTATTTATAGTAACCAATACAATTGTAACTTATGAGTAATACAAATTAGTATTAAATACATTAAATGATTGTAATAAAAGTAGTATTACGTGCACTAATATTGAATGCATTATGATCATGTAATAAAATTAGTAAATGGTGCACTAATTTTCATACAAATAATCTGGGAAGAATGTTCCTTTTTTCAACGAAAATAATGGCTAATTCAAACAAAAATTAGAGAAAGTTAAAAAAAAAAAATAGAAGTAAAAAAAGGAGAATTAACTGAAAAAGTAATATAATTAAAAAAAAAAATAAGAAAAAAAGATCATTAACACTCCCAATGCAAGATGAGTCTTGGCTAAGACTCTTCATCGTCTTCCATTTACTAATATTCTTAATGGTCTTCATAACTTTTCCCTCTCTGTTACAATAATAATAACGAATAGAAGAGGAAGAGAGTAAGAGAATTAAGAGGTATAATTAAGAGAATTAAATGAGTAATGTTTTGGTGTTTTTAATAAATAACATTAATTTTTAAATGAGAAAAAATTCAAAAAAAGGAGAAAAAGATAAATGGTTTTCTAGGCCGTAGGGAGATGCCATATCACCTAGTCTATACCTAGCTTTATATTAATTTTTTGTAGTCCTCACATGAATTTTTTGTCTCTTTCTATCCCTAATTAAAGTTTTTATTACTTTGTGAATCCTCACACATTTTGAGAACTTTAAGGGCTTTTTACATACTACTAAAAATGATGATGTTAGGAAAAAAGTGATAGTGGATCCCACAAAGCACAATCATATATATTTGAATTAAAGCATTGTTCATATAATATCATTTAGTATTATATATTGATGCTATTTACCATTTACTATATCAAATTTTTATTCGTCTGATTAAAAGTAATGTTTTTTATTTTTTTTATTTTTTATTTTCTCCTATAATTTTATAAGGAAAAAGAAAGTTTAAAGTAAGAATAATTTAATCTCATTGACTTTTCAGTATTTTTTGTATGATTTAATTTGAAAGAACATCTACAAGAGTATCTTGCCATACCAAGGCTTTTAATTATTTATATTTATTTATAAGTTAACTTTATTAATTTCAATATTGTAACATTATATATTTCTGACATTAGTTAAATACAATATATATTTTACAAAAAATAAGTTAGCTAATATGGGTTCAATTCAGAGAAACAAATGAAATTAATTTTACATATGATACAACAAAATTTGAATCATTGGATATTATAATCTCAAAAAAATTCAGTAAAAACATAAATTAAAAGAGCTTTTGTGCATGCATATGAAAAAAGTCTAATATTTAATTTTAAAAATATATTCTCCTTTAATTTTCAGATACTTTTTTGTATTCAAATATTTTAGAAGTCTTTAGAAAGTGCAAAGTGATATTATATATACAACAAAGTAAGAGCAAATTGTTTGAAAAAAAATCCAACAAATTTAATTTTTTTAACGTAATTTGATCCCGAACTTAGCACAGGCCAAGTGACACTAATATTTAATAACACTTGAGAAGAAACATATCTTCATCTTTAATATTTTCTTGTTCGGGAAGCAATCTCATAATTGAACTAACTTTGTTCGTTTGAAAAAGCGATGGCATCATATATATAAAGTTTTTATATTTACATTATTAATGTAAATTTTAATAAAAGAAGGATGGATAGATTGAAACTCTCTTAGAGCCCGTTTGGATTGGCTTATAAGTTGGGCTTATCAACGTTCGTTTTCAAATTTTTTTGAGTTTTGGTAAAAGACTTAAATCATTTTATGGCTTTAAAATAAGCTCAAAAAAATAATTGGACCCATTTAACTTAGTTTATGTTAAAACGACCTTATAGTGAAAATCTTTATAAGCCAAAAAAAATAAGTTGGACTACCCCAACTTATTTTTTTTTATTATAAGCTGCAACAGACTTTAGCCTATGTGATCAATCCAAACGGGCTCTTAGTGCACGATATCCTAAACGTGCGCCACCATGGGAAGGAAAGCTAAGCCTTCGAATCCGATGAAGGTCGCTGAAGTTTCCACTTTGAATTCTAATATAATCAGAGGTGGATTCAAGATTTAAACTTTAGGGGTTCAATCGTTGAACCCATTGTATTTTAAAAGTTATAGGTTCGTGTCTTTTATTTATTGCAATTTTGATAAACTTTTACACATAAATTTATGTTCTGCATCGAAGTTAGGAGTTCAGTTGAAACCCCATCTAATATGTGACGTTCGCCCCTGATTATGTAACAGTACCCAAAAATTGTTATCTGAAGTTTGGGGAAGAAGACACCTGAAGTTCAAGGGAATGTAGTTGTATAGAGAACGACCGAACTTGCGATTGATAGATCTGCATCACCCGCAAAGAAATTGAGTCCAATCAAGGAGAAAACAACGCCAGTGAAGGAACGATTGTTAGAAGGTATAAGTGTCCCACCCCACATTCTAAGGGATAAGTGCAATGGATATACGTCAACGTCTGAAATCTTAGAAAAGGAAAAGAAGGAATGAATTTGAGCAGACTTAATAATTTAATGAAACTCCCAATATGGTTGTTATATTTCTAAGTCTGCTCCCTTTTCTTACTTTCCACCTTCTTTGTATGGATAATCACAACCTAATACAAATCCTAAAATTTAACAACCCACTCATGATTTTCAGATTTTTCATCTGTCCTCCCGATAAAGCGGAAACTCTCTAAATTAAAGAGGAATTATAGTTGAGAGATTCGGACTCAATTAGATACTCCCTCCGTCTCAAATTATCAGTCACTTTTTGCTTTACACGCCCTTAAGAAATATTCTCTCCGGATCAAAAAGAGTACTCACCTAGACATTTGTACACCCCTTAAGAAAATACTAACTCCTAGAAAAAATAAATAATTTGACTAAAATACCCCTAATTAAATAAGTATTGAAATTTGATCACATAACATGAGGGAAAATATGAAAAAATAAGGTTAATTCTTTCTTGATTTGATAAGTGGACACTCTTTTTGACCCAAGAAAAAAAGGCTAAGTGTACACTCTTTTTGACCCGGAGGAGTATTAATTAGAAGAGATATTTGACTAACTTTACCCTTATTTATGTCAAATTATATTCTATATCTAATAAATGTTTACCTTTATAAAATAAATCAGAAGAAGAATATTATAGTGAAAGGTAGAGAAGAGAGGAGAATTCTTTTATTTCTCTTCAGGGATGATTTTACAATGAAGGAGAAACTCTATATTTATAGAGAAAAACTGACTTGATCCCAAAGTCACAAACCCTAATTTTTCTCCGAAAAATAGGCATCCATAATAAATGATATTTATCTATAACATCATAGACATCCATAATAAATAATATTTATCTATAATACTCCCCCCTTGGATGTCTATTTGATAGATAATTTGCTTCATTAAAACCTTATTAGAAAAAATCCAGTGGGAAAAATTCTGGTAAAGGAAAAAGAGTACACATTTCTAATAATACGCATTTTGGCTGCTTCATTAAAAACCTTACCGGGAAAACCCAATTGGGACAAAACTTTAGTTAAGGGGAAAAGAGTACAGTGCGTATTAACTTCCCCTGATGAGAACATCAATCCAAAACTTGAATCTTCGCGTTCCAATCTTGTGCACCATCTTCTCGAAAGTTGCAGTTGGTAGAGACTTGGTGAACAAAACAACCATATTATCACTTGAACCAATTTGTTGCACGTTGTATCACCATTCTTTTGGAGATCGTGTGTAAAGAATAACTTTTGGTGAAACATGCCTTTGTCCTTTTATGAATCCTCTCTTTAGTTGGGATATTTATGCTGCTATATCTTCAGTCTTTGGTCAGAGTTGCATCGGCATATAATATTGTTGAAATCACTCCAAGTGCATTCCTGACTTGCTTTATAAACAGATGTTATCTTTATATGATTTGACTATCATATAGATCAACATTGTATGACTGTAATCCCTCATAGTCATAGCAGAATATATAAATGCATCAATTGCATAAAGATATGGCACTTCATGACCAAAGAATTCTGCAAGTTTCTCATTTAAAGTTCTTTTAGTAGATAATATACTGCTTTTAAGAACTCTTCAAGAGTTTCAATAATATTCAAGTCATCAACTTGCACAAAAAATATGACATATTTTGATTTTCATAAAGACGTAAGGATAAATAGACCCTTAGTTAATGAATATTCATTAAGCTAATTAAATCGCATTTACCTTGCTTGATTTAATTCATATAAAAATTATGAAAAAATTTCTAGAACTTGTATATGTTTCATGCATTTAAAATTCTTCAAGAATTTTCATGTGAATTGTGTCAAGTAATTCATATAGGTTGTGATAACATCCATTTCTATTTAAATGATGTGACATCTTCTGGTGTCTGAACAGCGGGTCCAACAAACTTTATGCTTACCAAGATGCGTCATGTCACTTAATAATAATTTCTACGTTAGCATGCTTTAATAGACGTAGAATTTAGATCCTCATAATCTTTGATAATATTGCTCTATATTGTACCAAAGGTATCGTTGACGATCTATTATCTTGTATCCATTTGTAATAGGACATAACTTATTGAGATCTCATGACTTCCATTATTTTTAGGTACCTAAACCTCTCATGAGGTTGCATGGAGTGTTATGTCGTAGGCTATCCAAGAGCATATTGCCTTCTTATAATGATCATTGATCATTTGCTCCTCTTTCTTTTAAATGATTATTGCGTTTGGAACCGATTGGTCTATCACGCTTCATGCATGCTGTAGACTCTGTCTTTCAGGAACATGAATTTAATGGGAGCATTTTGCAGCTAAAATTAGAAATTAATTTTGGGTCAGCAAATGCTTCTAGTACTTGACTTGAATTATCTTTGAATAAGGATCATACCAATTATAATTCATAACATATTTCTTAGCTGCTTATTCTCTCCGCCTTATGTTAGAAAAACAAACATATATCCCATCTTCTTTGAGGGAATCCATCTTTGTGCATAATGGTAGATTAATTAATCATATACCTCACATAAAAACTATTAGATGGAAATATCTGGTTCTTGACCCTGAACCAATTGTGAGGGGATAATTTATCATAATTTATTGGTCTGAAGCATATAAGTGTTGTTGTATGCAATTTATCATATTTCAGATCAACACGTAAAGCTTTGTTCTCATAAGCAATGGTTTAGCTATTTATCGGAGGCATTCAACGCCAAATCAACTTGGATATAACCCAGCATTATCAAGATAGATTGTCTTGATTACATAATCTGGAAATTGTGCTCTTAACTCAATTATTTTGAGCAAATAATTTTGTAAATGTCAAATTGCAAGTTGACAATAAACGCACTGTGACCATCTCATTGATGCATCTATTTAAGATATCACATAACAGGTGAACGGGCACATATTCACCTTTTATATTTTTTCAGAATTTAGGGAATTCAATCTCAATATTAATTAGCTAATATAATCAACTTATCATTAGAACAACTAACACAAACAAATTCTTGAAGAATCTTCTAGTTCTTCAATATATGTCGAATACTCAATATGCACATCATATTTGAATCGGATGGCCAAATTGCACATGCCAACTGATAAAATTATTTATATTAGTAAACTTCAAGTTTACCATGCCATGTGCTATTTGTTGTAGTAAACTTCTGATTAACTATGACATGAATTCTAGTTTGTATAATAAACTTCTGGTTTACCGTGGCATGTGATTTCATCATGCTTATATTTGTGTTGCACAATTTGAAGCATAAAGAGGCTAATCTTTCACATACATATTTATTATCCACTATGATTTTGAAGATATTTAATCCTCTCATCATTTATAGCTTTAATATGATAGCCATGTACTTTAGTAAACTTCGAATTTACTACAACTTGTGTTTCGATCATAACAACTTTGTATATTAAAATCTAGAATGAATGACATAATAGTTTTTTTTATATAAATAAAGGCCACAAGGGCTACTTTATTAATTTTTAATCAAACATATGTACAGAAAAGGGAAAAGAGAAAGTGGAACGTTGATAGAGCCTAACACTGAAATCCCCTATCCAAACAAAATCGAATTTAGAAATCCCAACCAACTGTGAAACCCAAATTTGAGGTGCCATTTTTCCTCCGATGCGTACTAGGTTGCTGATGCTTTTAGCTTTGGTGCTGCAGTTCCTAGCTCGATTTGAAGATCTATCATGAATAGCAGCTCAAATGGTGTTGAAGCTCCGTCTTGAATCTTGCCATAACCTGAAAAGTGAGTGTATTCCTGATACTTTTCTCTGTAATCCTATTGCTATGCTTATGTTTCTTCTGAGAGTTGTACTCGATCTTGTACTCTTGGTTCGAACTTGAAAGAATCGATCTTGGATTTTCTGCTTCTGTTGGTTTCTGTTTGTTGTTTGGTGATGAATCTTGGTGATACTTTGTTTTTTTTATCCGCATTTTGTTCTTGATTGTTGATACCTCTTGTATGTCTTCCTTTCTTATTACTTGTCGCTTGAAATCCTCAATACCACTTTCTTGGATCTCCTATTGTATCTATCTGAATCGTGTTAAATGGAATGAGTACCCAAAGTTACTAATACCACACATTGTGTAATGACCCATTGAGCTGTTACTAAAGGCCCATCAAATTCGTGTCCTAAAAGTGTCACGACCCAACCCTATCAAGCACTCTTTAACATACTCTCATAATCACATCTAGGTGAGCCACATGACTAATTCATAATTACCATGCACCAAATGACACAAATTCCATCGGACATAGGCGCCTTTATATAAACATCATTAACTATGCCCATATATATACAAGCCGACAAGGCTATCAAAATGATATACAAAATATGAGCCGACAAGGCTAAGGGCTATCTTGCTATACACATCTATCTACGAGCCTCTACGAAGAGTATACAATATCATAAAGACGGGACAGGACCCCGCTACGCCCATATATGTACACAAAATAATAATACCAACTACTGCAGCTCCGGATCAAATGGAGCACTTCTAGGCAATCACTGATGAAGCAGCCTAACGGTCTGGTCTGTCTTCCTGTCTACCTGCGGGCATGAACGCAGCGTCCACAACAAAAAGGACGTCAGTATGAACAATGTACTGAGTATGTAAGGAATGAATAGTAACATAAGGAAAACATGAAGATAGCATAAGATAACGGGAGCAATTTATACCTCATACACTTCTTACGACCACTGTTATGCAAACTTAACCTTTCTCTAGAGGAAACGTTTCACACATATACATTATATCGTACCATACTCGACCATATAGGTTCGGTGTCTCCCATACCCGGCCATAACAAGGCTCGGTATTGTCCATACTCAACTGCAGTGGTGTGCGCGCAATAGATATCATACCCGGTCGTATAGGCTCGGTGTCACAAAATAGCTATATACATATATAACATACATGAGTATCCAAAGGAAACATTACAACTCTATCGGGGTAATATAAAGTCGGTAAATCCCCGATTTCTATTATGGAATCACCATCATCATCATCATCATCATCATTATCATCATCACTATGAAGAACTTTTATCAATAATATTTTAAGAATTTTGGAAGTCATGAGCTTCTAGCATTTTCTAGGAATAGAGTGTTATGATTATCATAGATGGATTCACGATGAGGAAATCATGCCTTCAGAAAGAAGGATTAGCCTTAACATACCTTTACGTCTTCTTCTACGTAATGTTCTCCTCCAAAGTCCGCAAAATCTACATTCAAGAGGATTCACACTAAGGTTAAGTCTTGGAAATACTCATAAATTCTTACTAGAATAATTAGTAAGCTAGCGGAAATTGGGCACCACTTCCCCTATTTCATCTACTTCCACCATGTTCCAAATCAACTCCCAAACAACAACGACAACTTCAACAATATCATGATTAAGAGATTTTTATTCAAATTATATCCTATATAACCCCAAAACTCATTCTCATAGTCAATTTATACAACAACTTCATTACAACCCTTATACACTTGTATACAACATTCCCTTATCATCATTATTACCCTTCATAACAAGATTATACTCAAAACATTCTAAAAATTATAACTTAAGTTAATTTACTACTCAAAATATCATCAAATCCACATTTGAACTTCCTCTTTCACTTTCTTTCCTCAATCAAGTTGTTCAACAACCAAGCATTCTCAATAATATGAAATAGATATAAAAACTAACCTTTTATCATACAAGGATAAGATTTGGATCAATTTATTCCATTTGAGAGAAACCTCCACTTCAACACCAAAGGAATTCTTGGACTATACAAACCCTAGTGAGCCTCTCAACACTTGGATCTCTTGATTTTTACCTTTCAATCCATGATTTTACTTGGGTTTGGTTGGATAGGTTTAGGAGAAGGTTCTAGAACTTTCATGGACTTGGTAAATGTTGGAAATGAGCAAAAATGAATAAAGGTCAAGTATATAACTTAAAAAAAAACTGGTACCGACCCGAATTTACGGTCCACTTTTACGGACCGTAAAAATTATACGGTCTGGACTGTAAAATCCAAGCAGTTGCTCACCCCTCCTGGAAAAAATTTACGGTGGGATTCATCCCAACATACGGTCCTGTAAAAATTATACGGTTCGTATATCTGACCGTAAAACCCACTTTTCCTGAAAACATATTCTTGTCGATTTGTTCAAACGTTAATCCTTCCAATACCTGCTAAATATGAACTTAACCCCTTATAACTATAAGATAACCTCATCTAATCTTATTTAACCTTGATAACCCCCGTACCCAAGACTAGAACCACTAATACACGACGGATCTCAATGTACAAAATCATGGGGTGTAACATCCTTCCCCTCTTAGAAATATTCATCCTCAAATATTAGGCTCTGAGGGATTTTACAGGAATTTCGCTAGAGTTTCCCCATTAAATATGCCACTACCATCCTGTCACAACAACCCAAAATATACCATGCCTTACAGGGCTACAACAACAACAACAATAATGGCCACACACGATCAAGAAATTGTTAAGAAGAAAGCATTACGTACCTGAAGACAATGGTGGTTCTATTTGAACCTCCTCTGGAAGTGGAAACAAATGTGGATACTTGAACTTCATATCTTCCTCAGCTTCTTAAGTCATTTCTTCTCTATTATTGTTTCTCTATAGAACTTTAACTGAGGCTACATCTTTAGTTCTGAGTCTCCGAATTTGCCTATCTAGAATAACAATAGGCATTTGTTCATAGGATAATTACTTGGTGACCTGGACATCGTCCACAGGTGCAATTCTGGAAGGATCTCCAAAGCACTTGTGAAGCATTGACACATGAAAAACTGGATGGACTGACTCCAAATCTGAACGTAGATCTAACCCATAAGCCACCTGGCCTACCTTGCGTATAATCTTGTAAGGCCCAATACCGAGGGCTAAGCTTTCCCTTTTTACCAAATCTCATGACGCCCTTCATCGACGACACCTTCAAGAATACCCAGTCATTAACTTGGAACTCCAAGTCTTGTCGATGATTATCTGCATAGGATTTTTTGACGACTCTGAGCTGTCAATAATCGATCCTGAATAAGCTTGACCTTTTCCATGGCTTACTGGATTAAGTCTGGCCCTATTAATTTAGTTTTTCCCACTTTGAACCACCCAACCGGTGATCTACACTTACGCCCATATAGAGCCTCATATAGGGCCATTTAGATACTGGAATGATAGCTATTGTTATAAGCGAACTCTATAAGCGGTAGGTGATCATTCGAACTACCTCCAAAATCTAACACACATGCCCTTAGCATATCCTCAAGAGTCTGAATGGTGCGTTCAGCTTGTCCATCAGTCTGTGGATGAAATGCTGTACTAAGACTCACCCGAGTCCCCAAACCTTCTTGGAAGGATTTTCAGAAATTAGTTGTAAACTGTGCTCCTATATCAGAAATAATGGATATTGGAACACCATGGAGTCGTATTATCTCCTTGACATAAAGCTTCGCATAATCTTCAGCTGAGTACGTAGTTCTGACTGGTAGAAAATGAGCTGACTTCGTAAGTCTATCAACAATTACCCATATAGAATCATACTTACGCTGAGAACGAGGCAAGCCAGTAATGAAATCCTTATTAATCGCTTCCCATTTCCAAGTCAGAATTTTCATAGCTTGCAACAATCCATCGGGCTTTTGATGCTCAATCTTCACCTGCTGATAATTAGGACATTGAGATACAAACTCTGCTATGTCTTTCTTCATTCCATCCCACCAATCTATGGATTTAAGATCATGATACATTTTCGTCGCTTCCGGATAAATATAACTGGAACAATGGGCTTCCTCTAAAATCTAGTGACGTAATCCTGCAACATCAGGAACACACAATCTGCCTTGACCTCTGAGAACTCCATCTGCAGAAATCTTAAAGGATGACTTTTTCTTTCGAGGAAGTGTATTCCGATAATGAACTAATATAGGATCCTCATAATGGCGTTCTTTCACCTCAACTACTAATGACGAAACAGTTGAATTTTGGATGGTAACTCCCGTATCGCCTGAGTCCATTAACCGGACTCCTAGGCTAGCTAACTGCTGAAGATCACGAGTTAACTCTCTCTTCCCTAGCTGAATATCGCATAAGCTACCCATAGATCTATGGCTAAGAGCATCAGCTACGACATTCGCTTTCCCGGGATGATATAGAATGCTAACATCATAATCCTTTAACAACTCCAACCATCGCCTTTGCCGTAAATTCAACTCATTCTGCTTGAAAATATATTGAAGACTTTACATCTTCAATGCATGAACCACAAAAAGAACTCTAGATCGTGGGTCGGGTAGTTTTTCTTGTGTTTCCACAACTGCCTTGAAGCATAAGCAATAACTTTACCATGCTGCATCAAAGACACAACCCAACCCATGCCTGAAGCATCACAATAAACAACATAGCCCTCCGGTCCTTCTGGAAGTTTCAGAACCGGGGCCGAAGTTAATCTATTCTTCAACTCTTGAAAACTGCGCTCACAAGCATCCTTCCATTAAAATTTAGCTAATTTCTGAGTCAGCTTTGATAGTGGTGCAGAGATGGAAGAAAAAGCTTCTACAAATCTTCTGTAATAACCTGCCAAGCCCAGGAAACTACAAACTTCCGTAGGTGTTGTGGGTCTCGGCCAAGTCTTCACAGCTTCAATCTTCTGGGTATCTACCCGAATACCATCAGCTGAAATAACACGCCCTAGAAAGGTTATAGAGTTCAACCAAAACTCACATTTTGAAAATTTTGCATATAGTTCCCGGTCCTGAAGAATTCTAAGGACAGTACGTAAGTGATCTGCATGCTTTGTCTCAGATCGAGAGTATACTAAGATATCGTCGATAAACACATTCACAAACGAATCTAGAAAAGGCCTGAACATACTATTCATCAAATTCATGAACACCGCCGGTGCATTAGTCAATCCGAACGACATTCCCTGAAATTCAAAGTGACCATGTCGGGTTTTGAAGGCCGTCTTAGGAATATCTTTCTCCCTAACTCTCACCTGGTGGTATCCCGATCTCAGGTCTATTTTGGAGAACCATTTTGACACCCTACAACTGATCAAATAAATTATCAATCCTTGGAAGCGGATATTTATTCTTGATCGTGACCTTACTCAGCTGTCTGTAATCAATAGACATTCACAAGAAGCCATATTTCTTTCTTACAAATAACACAGGTGCTCCCCACAACGACAAACTAGGCCTAATAAAGCCTTTCTCAAGCAAATCCTTTAATTGCTTCTTCAACTCTATAGGAGCCCTTCTATATGGAGGAATAGATATGCACTTAGTATCCGGTAGCACATCAATAGCGAAATCAATCTCCCGCTCAGGTTGAAGGCCTAGAAGCTCATCCGGAAGCACATCCGGGAACTCATTCACCATAGGGACAGATTGGAGATTTGATGACTCTGTCTCTATATCCTGAACCCGAACTAAGTGATTAATATAGCCTTTAGCAATCATCTTCCTTGCCTAGAGATAGAAAATAAACCTACCTCTCGCAGATGCCGTATTACCCTTCCACTCTAAAACTGGTTCACCCGCAAACTGGAAACGAACCATTTTGGTTCTACGATCAAAATTGGCATAGCAAGAAGCCAACCAATCCATACCCATAATGACATCGAAATCTACCATTTTTATCTCATGTAGATCAGCCATAGTATAATGATCACAAATCACAACCACACAATTTCTATATATCCGGCTAGCTATTATTAGGTCACCGATGGGTGTGGACACTTCAAAAGGTTTAATTGTCTCAGCTGTCACCACAATACGATCGGTAAATATAAGGAGTAATATATAACAATGTAGAGCGTGGATCAATCAATGCATACACATCATGAGAAGATACCGATAATATACCTGTGACAACATCGGGGGAAGACTGCTCTGATACCACTTTTGTCACAACCCAATCGGAGGGCCATGACGGGCACCCGGAATGACCCTACCGAGCACCCTTTAGCATACACTCATAATCACATCTAGGTGAGCCATATGACTAACTCATAGTTACTGTTACACCTTGGAAAATTCCCGTTAACATACAGTGAATAGACTAACGAAGTGTACGACGTATACGATGTTTTGATAAGTAAGAAATAGTATTTGATGGTCCTAATTAAGATTTCCAAAGACATTCGAGATAAGAGAAGAAAGTTGCTAAGGAAAGCAAGTCATATGTTGTGTGTCGGACAAGAATTACGAGTATCGAGTTAATGTCGTTCTAATAATGCTTTGGGAAAGAGTTATAACGTCTCTTAGAACGGTATTGAGGTGTTAAACAAGTGTTAAGAAGATTCCATAAGGATCGGAGATCAAACGAGTCGATGAGAACAAGTATCGAAAAACTGGGCAACATTGTATAAAATTCACGGACCGTATGTCCAACCGTAGATTCAGCCCAGTATGGCATGTCACACTAGACCAGATCTACGGCCAGATATATGGCCAGTAGAAAATATACGGACCGTATGTTGGTCCGTAGATCTCGGTCGGGACAGATTGTGAAATAATATAAGGGGCCTCTCCTTCATTTTAATTCATTTCCTCTTTCATCTCCACAACTCAAGAAATCACTAGAACACTCCATACACTTCATCCACAAGAACACAAAGGAAATTGATGATCAACTTCATTAAACCAACAAGGATCAAGAGTGTGAAACCCATTAAAGTCATCTAAACCAAGAAATTCCAAGAGAAGTGAAATAGGGTTTTGGTGCTAGAAGAGTATTTCCATTCAAGACTTGTTTCTACGCTATCTAAGGTAAGTTTCATGGTATTTTCATGATGTTTGAAGTATTAATAAGTTGAAACACTTGAATTGTAGAAGAGTATAGAAAATGAGTCATGAATGGGTGAATAGTGTCATTGTTGAGTGGTAGTTTGGATTGAATCATGAATATGGATATGTTGTGACTATGAATGCATTATAAATGGAATTTAGAAGGTGGAATAAGTATTATATGTGAAAGAACGCGATAGTGAACCTTGGTCATGTTTATGGAGGAATTGAAGTGAAATTGCTAAATGTGGATAATGCAAGTAAATGACGCTTGATGTTTATGATATTGTGATGGTTGTTATAAATGTTTGGGAGTTGAAATGGAATATGGAGGAAGTCGTATAAACAAAGGAAATCTTCAATTTTTCTCTAGCTTTAGTAAGTATGTTCTTATGATTGTTTAGCTAATGTCGATACGAACTCTTTGAAGGTAAAGACGTGAGCATTAAAGGAGAACGAGCAAGCAATAGAATAGATAAACGACAAAGGTATGTGAGGCTAGTCCTTCCTTTCTAAGGCATGAATCCTATGGCATGAATTTCCTACTTTTTCATGAATGTCCTATCTTCAAGAAAACTATGATTCCTTGTTCATGAATAGTCATACGAGATAAGAGATACACAACGAGCATAATAATGATGATGATAAGCTAAGTCTAAAGAAGCTATAGTTCATGATATGATGTTCCTATAAAGCTAATGAAGCTATCCATAGTTCATGATGTTGATTATTATATACACTCACCTTATGCTAATTTCTTCAAGGTGAGGCAGAATGTTCATGAATGCTCCATAATGAAATCGGGGGTTCACGACCTTATGTCACCCCGATAAAGCTTAATTGTCTTTGAGTTTCCATGCATGCATTATGATGAGCATATTATGATGAGTACATGATGATAATATTACACCGCGCCTATATGACCGGGCAGTCACCGCCAAGGCGGGCAGCTATACACCATGGCCTGATGGCATGGGCAGACACCACTAGTGGGCGGCATGAGATGGTACCTATTATATCCCGTATTTTGTACATTAGGACAATCCGAGCTAACCACGATAAGTTAAGGACAAGACTATTTCGGGATACGAGGTTGAGACTTTTGACCTCCGATTTTGTTTTAAGGCATAAGTTTCGTATGATTTTATTGGCATGGAATATTAAGAAAAATTTGGGGTTAAAAGTGAATTATGGGAAGTTATTATTTCATGAAAAAGGCCAAGTTGGCCGCG
>NC_081352.1:11204983-11228448 GCF_029784015.1 Lycium ferocissimum
CCGGATGGCATGTCACACTGGACCGGATCTACGACCGACATACGGCCGATGAAAATATACCGACCGTATGTTGGTCCGTAGATCTCGGTCGGGACAGATTGTGAAATAATATAAGGGACCTCTCCTTCATTTTAATTCATCTCCACAACTCAAGAAATCACTAGAACACTCCATACACTTCATCCACAAGAACACAAAGGAAATTGATGATCAACTTCATCAAACCAACAAGGATCAAGAGTGTGAAACTATTAAGTCATCTAAACCAAGAAATCCCAAGAAAGTGAAAATAGGTTTTGGTGCTGAAGAGTATTTCCATTCAAGACTTGTTTCTACGCTATCTAAGGTAAGTTTTCATGGTATTTGTGGATGATGTTTCGAAGTATTAATAAGTTGAAACACTTGGATTGTAGAAGAGTATAGAAAATGGGTCATGAATGGAAGTGAATAGTGTCATTGTTGAGTGTAGTTTGGGACAATCATGAATATGGATATACAGTGACTATGAATGCATTATAAATGGAATTTAATGGAATAAGTATTATATGTGAAAGAACGCGATAGTGAACGCTGTCATGTTTATGCGGTGGAATTGAAGTGAAATTGCTAAATGTGGATAATGCAAGAAAATGACGCTTGATGTTTATGATATTGTGATGGTTGTTATAAATGTTTGGGAGTTGAAATGGAATATGGAGGAAGTCGTATAAACAAAGGAAATGCTGCCCAATTTTCTCTAGCTTTAGTAAGTATGTTCTTATGATTGTTTAGCTAATGTCGATACGAACTCTTTGAAGGTAAAGACGTGAGCATTAAAGGAGAACGAGCAAGCAATAGAATAGATAAACGACAAAGGTATGTGAGGCTAGGCCTTTCTAAGGCATGAATCCTATGGCATGAATTTCCTACTTTTTTCATGAATGTCCTATCTTCAAGAAACCTATGAGTCCTTGTTCATGAATAGTCATACGAGATAAGAGAATGCACAACGAGCATAATAATGATGATGATAAGCTAAGTCTAAGAAGCTATGGGGGCCTTCATGATATGATGTTCCTAAAAGATAATGAAGCTATCCATAGTCATGTTGTTGATTATTATATACACTCACCTTATGCTAATTCCTTAGGGTGAAGGCGGAAGTTCATGAATGCTCCATATCGAAATCGGGGGTTGACAACCTTATGTCACCCCGATAAAGCTTAATTGTCTTTGAGTTTCGCGCTGCATGCATTATGATGAGCATATTATGATGAGTACATGATGAAAATATTACACCGCGCCTATATGGCCGGGCAGTCACTACCAAGGCGGATAAACATACACTATGGTATTAGATGGCAGGCGACACCACGCTGGCGGGCGGCGGGGGGAGATGGTGCCCCGGACGTTGGAGGCACAGACGCAGCTAATGCTAATGTCATTACGATTATCCCAAGCTAATCCTATGTGTAAAGGGGCGACTTATTATATGCATATATGATATGATGATGATTGTAGAGTAAGCAACATGCATTATTTCTTTTATAATTCGAAATAGGTTATGATTGCTCCTTAATTGATGTCTCCTTATTTCATTGATGTTTTATTATTGGGTATGTGCCTTTGTATACTCGTGATAATAATTCGTATCCGTTCTTTTCCTTGAATGGCGTGTTCATACCCACAGTAGAGCGAGACGGTGCGTACCTTGTGGCTATCGTTATTTGCGAGCCCTCCTTTGTTAAGTGAGGTGAACGGAGACGATGCATTTTTGTGTACATACATTTTTGGGTATGACGGGGTCTGCCCCGTCCATATGTCTAGTATCTCGATAGAGGCTCGTGATACAGTGTGAGTAGTATGGTCTCCCACGGGCTTGTGTATGTGTGTATATACTATTTGATAAATGTATACATTATGTTTGTAAAAATAAATATGTTTCAAATGTTAATAGTTTTCTGTGGTTATCGGTATATATATTATAAATAAGAGACGCAGACATAGAATAAGCGGTGCTCGGTGGTTAGCCCTTGATACCATCATGGCCGTAGTCGTAGTGAGTTACCATGCACCAAATGACAAATCCCGCTGGACATAGGCGCGCATATAAACATCATTAACTATGTCAGAGCATATACAAGCGGGCGTTACCAAAATGATATACAAAAACATGCACTTAGCAAGGTTGTCTAGCTATACATCTCTGCTCATGACTAAGGGTTATCTAGGCTGTGTCATTAAGACCGTTTCGGAGTTTCACGGTTATATGTCATATCATAAAGACGGAAAGGACCGGGCCCATATATGTACAAAAGAATAATACCAACTATCAGAAGTTCGTGGTCAAAGGGAGCACTCTCAGTAATCACCTCCGCGGTGAGCTTAACGATTCTGTTTCTTGTTTTACCTGGACGGGTATGAACGTCCGCGCTTAAAAAAAGGACGTCGGCATTTAACAATGTACTGAGTATATAAGGCATGAATAATAACATGAAGATAGCATAAGATAAAGAGAGCAATTTATACCTCATAAACTTCTTATGACCATTGTTATGCAAACTTAACCTTTCTCTAGAGGAAACGTTTCACACATATACAGTATATCGTACCATACCCGACCATGTAGGTTCGGTCTCCCATAAACGCCATAACAAGCTGTGATTGTCCATACGGTCCGTAAACTCACTTTTCCTGAAAATATATTCTCATCGATTTGTTCAACCTCTAATCCTTCCAATACCTACTCAACATGAACTTAACCCTTTATAACTATAAGATAACCTCATCTAATCTCATTTAACCTTGATTACCCCCGTACCCAAGACTAGAAGCACTAACACACGATGAATTTTAATGTACAAAATAACGGGGTGTAACAAAAAGCATCGTTATTCAGTGTACGGTTAGTCACGCGGGGAAAATTGTTCGTTTAATTTTAATTCGCAGTCGAGCTAGAAAGGAATTAAAAATCGTGTGGGGCCACCTAGGCCCAGATCATCCCTACATAGAGGGTTGGACCGCTGCAGCGAGTCCGCCCCAGCGACGATCTACTAGTTACAACTACCATCTCAAAACTTACGGGCTCCGTCCCATTAGATCTCTCCTCCGCTATGGCAGAGGAGCTTTGTTCCCAGAAGTCCGCCATCACAGATGTTTTCCCTCCATAGCGTGTCCACTACCGCGGACATCACAGACCAGACTTAGTATTTCGTCCCCATTTCGGGATTTGACCTCATTTTATTAAAACCCTATATCACAACCACCATTTGGGACATTTTGGGAGAAAATATTATGAATGCTTGGAAAAGGTAACCCCTTTAGACCCCATTTATTTCATTCTCTTCCAAATTTATTACTTCCTTTACTAAGATTTATCTACTAGAGTTAATAAAAATGGAGGCTTCTAATTGTACAACCCTAGGATGATAAAAAAGGGAAATTCTTGGTTTGAAATCATGTAATTCTTAAACTAATCACCTAGATTCTTATTCTAGGCCAAATAAACCAACCTTAAATGCTAATCTTTCCTCTGCTTTAGAAATGTGTTACTACTTGATTCTTGAAATTGGGAATCAAAAAGGAAAAGGATTTTATTATGACTTATTTGATAAAGTTAGCAATAAAACACGGATATTGGTCCATGAAAACTTAGGGAAAACTAGTTGGGAGTAAATTCTTATTTTGCCCTTACAAACCCGAAACCAGTATACAAATTCTAGAAATTGACTTATGTTCACTCGGACTCGTTGACCTCCGGATGTTTATGGAAGCTACTCGGCCTCGAGGTAGGTTGCATCTTGCTTGAGTAGACTTCGATTAGTATCTCATATGTGTACAATATAAAGTGATGAAGAAAGCATGCCTAGGTCTCCGGACAAGAAGTTTGGTTAGATAATTCTAGGTTGGTATTGTTATGTGTGTTGTTGTGAAATTATTCCTGTTGGTTACCTTGCTAGTTGTGAGTGTTGGTGTTCGTATGACTGAGTTGAGTTCTTTCCATTTGGCTATGTATAGTTTGGATTTTGTTTACCTTGTTGGTTAGACTTCAATTAGCGAATCATATGTAGAGTTAGTGATTGTTGGAGAAAGCATGAAAACCTTCGGGTAAGGAGTTTGGCAAGTAATACTTAGGTTGGTATTGTTGTTAACTATGGCATGTCGCCTATTGTGTTCTATTGAGTGGTTGCCTTATTGTTATTTGTTAGCTTGTCAGGTGATTGATTCTAGAGTTGATGCCTATTGATTTCTTTATGATTCATAAATCATATTAACCATTATTCAGGCTGTTGGAAAGGAATGTAGAGCTATGATATTGATATTGTGATTGAGATATGTGTCCATGTGTGGCACGATTGATTCTTATATTCTTGTTGGCATTGTTATCATGCATACACTCATTTATACATATATTGGGATCGGGTTGCGTGCCGCAACACCTACTTAGATCTGGTTGCACGTACCACAACACTTATTTGGATCAGGTTACATGTTTCGCAACATTGACTATTGGATCGAGCTGTATGCCACAGCAGGTACATGGACTTAGTGGTCCCTCATAGGTCATGATCGTCGAGTCGACGAGATATTTCCACTCGAAGCGTGTGTGTATCATTGCATTTGCACTGCATTAATCTCATACTTACTTATGGCATTGTATTTGGACTTGATGGTTGATCTTATGGTAATACTTTGACTTGATAGTGATTCTTGAGGTTGTACTTCAGACTTATAGTTGTTTTGAGGAAATTATAGACGGAAATGGAATCCTAGGTTGCGTAAAGCATGAGGGTGTTTAGTGTGAAATCTTCTATCATTGGGTGTGAGAGTGGGAAAGCTTAGATGATATTAGTAGGTTTATAGATGATGTTTGAAACCTGCTTTCTATTTGGTTCTGGCTTAGTTAGTCTGTTGCGTTTGTTGGTGGTAATCGAGGAGCTTTTTCCGTAAGCGTAGTATTATAGTAAGCTAGTGATTGTATAGGTTGAGTTGAATTGATCCGATCGGTAGGACCCCTCGCCGTTATAGATTGTTAATTGACTAAATTTTTCCTACCATACTTATATGTTATTCTTTGTGTTAGTATGATTTCCTAATCGTTGTCGGCCTATGATGCTTACCAGTCTGAGTGTTGTACTGATGCTACTCTTGCTACACCTTTTTTGGGGTGTAGATGCCGTTCGTGTCGAGTTCATGGTTACTAGTTCCGAGGGTGTGCCAGGGATATCTTAAAGACTTTGCGATTCTCTCTCTAAACAAGGTCGTCTTTATTTTACTTGTCTTGTTAAATCCTTATCTAGAAGCTCTTGTACTAGTCTAGATCAGATTCTTGGGAAATGGTTGTAGATAAACATTTGTATTCCGCTTTATTAATATTTTATTGTAAAAATCGATTCTATTGTTGTAATGTTCAAGTTGAGGTTTAAACGTAAAATTTTGGGAAAGGGTTCGCCTACTAGGTGGAAATATGTAGGTGCCTGCACGGACCAAATTGGCTCGTGACACATTGAACCCTTATCAGTTAAATTTTATGGGATCCATAGTGGTTTCTTTGAGGACTCATTTTGTTCCTGCAAAAAAACAAACTAGGTTAGATAAAAAAAAAGAACTTCATTGCTCTCCTCCCTTCGTGGAATTTGAACAAGAAGTAAGTGTTATTCCTCTTGCTCCCATTCATCCTCTTCATCTCCTGCATGTTGACTCTCAAATAGGGAATATTGAGCTCATCATTGTTAATAAGTTTTCTTCCCATTATTCCCAATTCAAGAAACGATTCTGCACTTATTTCCCCTTCATCTAGTGCTATATTTGTGAGCTGATCAGCCATTCGGTTGCCTTCCCTGTGAATATGTAGGATTCTAACTGATCTGTTGCTCATTCTCTTCCAAATCTCCTCAACCAGCTCTATTATCTGCAATGGAATTTCCCAGATTCTAAGAACTGAGTTCTTCAGTAATAAAGAATCAGTCTCAATTATCACCTACTGATAGTAATTCTCCTCATGCTTCATTTTTTGTAAGATGGTCATAGCCTCTTGACGAGGGCAATGTGTAGAGGATTTTTTGCTTGTACTTTGTCAAATTCTAGTATAGTTTATGATGTCATCCCACAGAGATTGAAAAATCTATGCTACAGACTTATAATATTTTGACTACTATTTGAGAGAATCGAATTGATGAAAGGTGAGTTTGGAATTCTAAACTACTTAAATTGAAACTGTACCGATCCGCTTGGTCGTTATAGTCTCTTCGGCACTTTTGACCTTTCCCCAAGCTTGTTTAGCTCACATTTGATGCGAGTGGATCGTTGACACTCTTCCTGAGGTGTTTGGATTTGATTTGGGTGACTTTTTGGGAAATTGGGCTTAAAGCAAAAAAGAGTTGACTCAAAGTTGAATTTTGGGTAAACGGATCTTTTTCGAAAATTCGTCGAATCCGAGAGGTCTGGATGGTCCTTTAGAACTCGTGCGTATATTCAGTTCGGTTCCCAATGCACTCAGGTTCATTTTGGGACTCAGGTTGTCAAGTTGATGTTGAGGTATCGGGGGCTGACTCGGTTAACGAGACCTCCGTTGGGAATCTCGAGGCTTCGAGTGCTTTCGTAGCGTATTTTTATGTGTGTGTCTATGTATGTGGTATGTGAACAGATGGCCTCGGTTGATAGATGGGATTTCGGGATTGAGAATGTGATTATTTTGGGGAATCTGGTTTTGGTGCCCGCTATAGCGGCACCAGTACCGCATCAATGGCATTGCTATAGCGGTTGGCAGGTCGCTGAAGCAGCTAAGTGCATTTGTGAGTGGACCGTCATGGCGGTCTGAGTGGCCGTTGAGGCGGCCCGCTGCAGCAGAAGCGGTATTGGGCTGGTTATTTCATTAACTGTGCATTAAAAGCCCTAAGTCCCTCATTCTTTATTATTTTGACTTTAGAGTTCTTAAGAGCTTTTCAAGGAGATTATTGGAGGGAAACTCTTAGTGGTAAGTTCTTCTAATTCTTCTACTTTTCCATTGCCCTTAATCACTTTAGAATTCCTTTATCTTGATAGTTCATTAAGTATTTGATGATTTAAAAGAGGGTTCCATGGGTTCTTCTTTCTAGGCTTCTAAATCATGATTTATTGGTTGGGTTAGCTCTATTAAGCATGGAATTGATTACTAGAACCTATAATTGTGTGATTTCTTCCTAATTAGTGGCTAAATTATGGGATTGGAAGTTAGGGTTTATACCCAAATTTAGGGTTTTTGCCTAAAATCCAAATTTAAGTAAATTGTTGGTTATTCTAGCTTGATATTGATGGGAATTGATTACCTAGAGCTTTAATTTCATGTTAGGACCTTTAGATTCCTAATTCCACCCTTCTAGTTCACAAAACCCATTCCATAGGTTGGGGATTTGAGTCTTGAATAGAAGTAGACTTTGATTGACGTTCTTTTTGTTTCTAATTTCATGATTCGAATATGCTTAGACTTTCTTGATCTCGAGGATCAAAGGAAAGGAAAGGCTAAGGTGTGATTGTGGAGACCTTACTGTTCAGCCTTCCAGGTAGGTTATGGTTTACCCTATGGTGAAACTTCGTTTAGTGAAACACATATTTAGACGATATTGTCGTAGAATGCATGTAAACCTTCGGGTATGAAGTTGGGTTGGATATTGTCTTAGGTTGGGCCTTGTTGTGTGATTGGGTTAGCCACCCCGTTGTGTTGTGACTTATCTTATTCTATTGTTGTTGGCTCGATGCCACATGGAGATAGTAGATATTGAAGACTATTGATATATCTTGATTATGATATTGTAGTATCTTACTTGTTGTCGTTTGAGATGAGGATATTGATTCTATTATGGCTTATTGTGTAGCCTTTTCATGATATTGTTAGTGTGCCCATGCGTGGTACTTTTGATATTGATTTAATTATTGACATTGAACTCATACATTGCACGCATTCTCATCCTTCATGATATATTGTTGATACATTAATGATACTTAAGGAAACACTGTTATGAGCTAGGCTCAGTTGGATGAGAGTCATGTGAGGACCGATGTCCTATAGTTATCCCCAAATCGAGGTATGAGTGCTGATAGCGATGTCCGAGGTTTATTCTGGAATCATGAGGATTGGTAGTGATTGCCGAGGTTATTGCCGAATCGTGAGGTACATGGACTTTGCGGGTCCCCCATGGGTTGTGCTGCCGAGATGTGATGTTCCATCATCGGAGTACATGTGTACTCTGCATATGCATTGCATTCACATTCCATACATTATTGAATTGCATTGTACTATGGCTTCTATTGTGGTATTCTTGTGATGTACTTGTGATATACGGATTCGGATTGAATATATTGAGACTTGGCACATTTGTGTTTAGATACTACGACATAGGAGATGACGTGTACTTGGTTACTAGCTCGTGATTGACTTATGCCTTGTTGATTTACCTCTTTATCTTACTTTATTGCCTTGATCTATGTTAGCTAAACTTAGTCGACCTATGATACCTACCAGTACTTCTTGTTTGTACTAACCTGCACTTGCTGCATTGTTTTATGAATGCTGAGTTCCAGGTGGGTTTGACCTCTACACCTCGTGGCTGATAGCTGTTCGAGGATCTGCTGATTCGAGTCTTCAGGGTGAGCGGGGGGACGTTCACTGCCCGAAGATTCCTCAATTTACTATGTCTTTATTTCCGTTTTAAGACATATGTTTGCGACCATTGATTTATTTTTATTACCTTCAGACTTGTAGTATCTAGTTAGAGGCTCTCGTATGGTTAGACCAGACTCTGGGTGGATTTGATGTATTTCCTGACTTCCGCATGTTTTTATATTATTATGTCAAACTTACGTATTTCTATCTCTTCCGCTTATGTATTTATCATTCATGTCTTTAAGATTGTTGGGATAAGGGTTCGCCTACCGAGGTGGGAAAGGTAGGTGCCCGCGTGACTTAGCGAAATTGAGTCATGACAGAAACAAATCACTTTCGGAAGATTTATATTTAAAAAGTGTTGGGAATCGTTGAATTTACTTGATAATATTATTATAATAAAATCTCCGTTTTCACACATACTTCTCTAAAGAATAATTTCTTATTGCTATTCAATTATATTTTGCTCTAAGAAATAAATAATTAATCAACACTCCGTGAGGTTATGTCAATTAATTAATTTATTACTAATGACAATTAAATCAAAATATTTTCTTGCTTGAATTGTGCTAAAAGGAGTAAAGACCTCTTGCGATTAGCCTTTAAATCAATAAACACATTTGAGTCAATCCCTCCGAGAGAATTAGGACTGAAAGAAATAAGATAAAGAACCCTCAATTAAATAAACTTATTTGAGTCAGTCCGTCCGTGAGAATTAGGACTGAAAGAAATAAGATAAAAGATCAATAATATTGTTTGAGTCAATCCCTCTTTGAGAATTAGTACTGAAAGAAATAAAATAAAGATCTTTTAAATCAATAAATTTGCTTGAGTCAGACCCTCCGTGAGAATTAGGGAAAAATAAGCAAGATCAAAGATTTGGAATAATAATAACTAACAATTACTCTCACTCTACTATTTTACTCATTGGTTATTATATATTAATTTTGCTCCGTGAGAATTACAAAACTAATATAAGAATAACTTTGACATAAAATATGTAGACGTGATAATAATAATTAATTGAAACTATCATTCCGGCACAATTTGAAATATAAGTAAAAAGTTTCTAGCCAAGAGTGTATTACAACCAAGGTAGTAATATAAATATATATTTCAAGCTTCATTAACTATCCCAACAGAAAAAGATTACTCCATTATGGAGTAAAAACTAAAAATGAATTTTTAGAAGACTAGAAATATATAAAAAGACTAAGAAAATATTATTAATATGAAAAAGAGCTTAGAGAGAGACCAAGACTAGTTCTTATTCTTCCTACAATTAGATGATCTTTTTAGACAAAAGATGTCTCTATTTATAGCAACAAGAATGCCCCTTTGATTGCATCTACTTTGCCCAAAGTAAGTGTGATTGCTTTGGCCAAAGTAAATGAAATTTCTTTGGGCAAAGTGACTTCATTTCTCACAATATTGGCAAGATGACATCTTCCATCTTGGTCAAAGCTGCTTTCTTCTTCTTTTGTTTGTTTTTTAGCTTTTTATTTCTTCTTTTCAATGTGTTTCTTTTCCTGCAAGATTTGTTAGAAAAATGCGAGAATATGATATAATTATTCATATTTTAATTTGAAATCTTATTTTTATATACCGAAATTACATGAAAAATTTATATCCATCAAATTGCCCCACACTTAAACTTTTACTCATCCTCGAGGAATAAATATTTTTTTTTTCAAAGTTTATGACTTGTGTAGGATAAAACAATAATGCAAAATAAATATCCTTGATTTATGCTGAATGCAATTAATCTTTTCAATTCCACCAAATCGTTTACCTTGTTTTTGAATTTCTCTTTGATCAACAAAATCTTGCATCTTTTTCCCTTGAATCTTTCAGAATTGATAGATTTATGATCACTTACTCCTTAAGTATCATTAGCTTTTCCATAGGCTTGCTCTTCATGTTTATCTCCACTAATATAGATCCAACACTGATTTGCAAAATTTATTAGGACTTTCATGGCTTGTAATGTTAGGCTTCAGAGGGTAAGGTGCGGATACATTTATAGTGACTTTTCTTCTTCCAGTTAGGAACAAACATTTCTTGAATCTCATTATTTACTTCATATCATAGTACTTTTTTTCATCATAAATTTCATAAATATTCATATGTGTTTTTTTTTTTTTTTTAACTCATCCTTTTGCAAATGTCAAGTTTTGCTCATTCTTTGTCTGGAAGAATTGATATATGTACATATTGAGGCACATATGTATAAATATGTGTACATAATTTTTTTTTCTTTTTTGATAGAAAACTATGGTGTTTGAAAATAAAATAGGACGAAGGCTCAAAGAAGGGTTCTAAGAGGTAAATATGTACATTTGGATAGAAATAGAGAGGCTAAAATTGTGTATCAAAGAAGGCCTAATTTCCTTTTTCAAAAATCAATGTCATCTAGTATTTCGCCTTGAAAAACATTTAGAGCAAGTTTGTAGCCAATTTTATGATTCCATTTGTTTTGTGATCATAACTTTTCTCAATTTTGATGATTCCCTGAGTTGAAGATACTTGCTTTTGCCTTCACAAAATCAAAATTATTGACAAGAAAAATTCAATGGTGAACATAAAAAGAAATAATATTGAGCATAATGTAAAGAATTTATTTTATTAATTAGTTACCTAGTAAAAAAACTTAGATTAAGAAGACTACAATATATATGTATACTTGTTATAATATATATATATATAATTTTTTTAATATATAGTTAAATACGAAAAACAAAGGCTCATCCACATAAATATTATAAATATTACTTGAGAACAAGAAGCATGATAATACTTTAAAACTTAGAGTTTTAAAGATTTAGGTAGACATAAGTATGTGTGTATATATGTATAAATATAAAAGCTTTATTTAGAAGAGAAAAAAAAATTAATTTTAAAAACATTTTTGGCTTTCAAATATACAATCACAGAAGAAAGCTTGAAAGAAACTGTGACCATACATATTCATTGTGTAATAGACTGATTAAATTAAGACCTTATCAGTATTTTGGTCCTGGTTTAAATATAAACCAAAAAAATTTATATGTGCCAGCATATGATTTGTATCATTAGATGGTTAACCAACCAGTTACTTAGGCATACCGATCACCATGGGGTTGCTCTTTTGTAGGTGACTCTGTTTTTGTAGATGCCTTCATGAGTTGTTCTGGTTGTACAATGATCTGGATATTGACCAGATCAATTGGTTAAGCATTTAATCACTAAAATATATGTTGGAATTATGAGGGTACATTGCTTCTCCCTCAATGGCTACGGGAAATAAACCATAGTTATAAGTTTAACGTCGTCAAATCGACTTAGCTCTCTAAACGTCTTTAGTTTATAAAAGTAACCGATGTTTGTTGCTCAAAATTTTCTCCAAAATAAAAAATTTAACCTCTGACCATTTACCTTAAAATTGTCTCCTCCATTGGCATGCTGAATCTCAATTGCTCCGTATGCAGTAACATCTGTAACTTTGTAAGGACCTATCCACCTGAATTTTAATTTTCCTGGAAATAGCCTGAGTCTGCTATTGTAAAGAAGTACTGAATCTGCAATTTTAAAAAGCGTTTTTCGGATCAAATTGTCATGCCATTTTTTTGTTGTCTTTAATTTTTTTTTGCATTTTCATATGCTTTTGACCTCAATTATTTCAATTCATTAACCTAAAGAAATCTATTTTTACCAGCAGAGGTCAACTCGAAATTCAATGCTTTCAATGCCCAAAAAGTTTTATGTTGCAGTTCAATAGGCAAATGAAAAGCTTTTCCAAAGACTAATCTTTATGGGGTTTGTCACGATCCAATTTAGCTAAGTCGCGCGGGCACCTACCTTTCCCACCTCGGTAGGCGAACCCTCAACCCAACGATAGTAAAAACATAAACAATAATTGAATAAGCGGAAGAGATAAATCACGTCAGTCTAACGATAATAATATAGAAAATATGTGGAAGTACGGAAAATACACCCCAGAGTCTAGTCTAATCCATACAAGAGCATCTAAATAGAATCTACAAGTCTAGAATATCAATAATACAACAAGTCCGAACATGTCTCGAAATAGAAAATAAGACATAAATAAAGAAGAGTCTTCAAGGCGGCGGACATCTCGTGCTCACCCTATAGATTCTAAGCAACTCTCGGTGCGACTATCAGCCACGAGAAACAGAGGTTGAACCCACCTAGAATTCTACATTCATCAAAGAATACAGCAAGTGCAGGTCGGTACAAAACCCCAGTACTGGTAGGTATCATAGGCCGACTAAGTGTAGCTAACATAATCCAGACAATAAAGTAAGATAAACAGGTAAATCAACAATTATAAGTCAAACGCAAATCGGAAACCAAGTACACGACGTCACCTAGGTTATAACATCTAAACCCAAGTGTGCCAAGTCTCAATATAATCAATCCGAATCCAAATAACACAAGTATATCACCAGATCATCACCATAAAGCCATAGTGCAATGCAATGCAATAATGTATGATATGTGAATGCAATGCAATGCTGTGTACACATGTACTCCGAACAGAAGTATCGACGTCTCGGTAGCACAACCCATGAAGGACCTGCGGAGTTCATGTAACTCACGGTCCGGTAACAACTTGGATACCGCTACCTCACGATCATGGCACAAGCCTCGGGAATCGCTATGCACAACCTCGATTTTGGGACAGCCATCAGATATCGGTCCTCTCGTCACTCTCATCCAACTGAGCCCAGCTCATCACAGTGTTTCCTCAAGTATCATCAATGTATCAACAGTATATCATGAAGGATGAGAATGCGTGCAATGTATGAGTTCAGTGTCACTAATCAGATCAATATCACAAGTACCAAGCAAGGGTATGCCAACAATATCATGAAAAGGCTACATAAGCCATATAAAATACTATCCTCGTATAAACATCAACAAGTAAGGTACCAAGATATCATGAATAAGATATATCAATAGTCTCCAATATCTGCTATCACCATGCAAAAGATCAAGCCAACAACAATAGAACAAATCAAGTCACAACACAACGGGATGGCTAGCCCCAATCACACAACAGGGCCCAACCTAAGACAATATCTAACCCAACCTTATACCCGAAGGTTTACATGCTTTCTCCGACAATATTATCTAAATATGTGCTTCGCTAAATGAAGTCTCACCATAGGGTAAAACGTAACCTACCTGGAAGGCTGAATAGCAATATCACCAACAATCACTCCTTAGCCTTTCCTTTCCTTTGAGCCTCAAGATCAAGAAAGTCTAAGCATATTCAAATCATGAAATTTGAATCAAGAGAATATCATACGAACCTTACTTCTATTCAAGACCTAAATCCCCAACCTATGAAATAGGGTTTATGAACTAGAAGGGTGAAATTAGGAATCTAAAGGTATCGATTCCTATAAATAGCAAGCTAGAATAATCAACAATTCACTTAATTTTGGTTTCTAGGCAAAACCCCCAAATTTGGGTATAAACCCTAACCTTAAAGTCACCAATTAAGCTTTGGAAAAAGGAAGATTCAAGTTACAATAGCTAATACTCATCAATATCATGCTAACCCATGCTAATCCACCAAATAAACAAGGTTTTATCATCATAAGATCATTAGAGAAGAAACCCACGAAACCCCCTTTTTTGCTCTTACCATTTAAGAGAAATCTAGGCATGGATTATTGATTAGGAAAAGCTAATGAATGATTTAGAGACAAGATTGTTACCTTAGATAAGAAATCAGTGAAAACCCTCCCAAAATCGCCTCCTTAAGCCTTAAGAATGAGTATGGGAAATGACTTAATGTCTAAGGGTTTTAACTAGGGTTGGGCGTTCGGTTCTTCAGTTCGGTTTTATCAAACTTCGGTTTGGCTATTTGGGTTTCGATTTTTTGAAGGTGGACACCGAACACCGAACCCAACTAGTTCGGTTCGATTCTTTCGGTTTTGATTTTTTGAAGTTTGGTTCGGTTCGGTTTCAGTTTTTTCAATTCGAGTTTTTTGATATGATATTAGAAGCGATTCCATTTACCCTAATTCATATTCTCAAAAGCAACAAAACATAAAACTAACAAATTAAAATCAAAATCAAATAAACAGGATACACAAGAATAGAAAACCATAACCATAATCTAGGATTACTTGGTATTATATATATACAGTAAGAATAATTAAGAAAACACATAAAGGACATACATTAATCCTAAAGACACATCCTAGTCACCTTTCTTTGTTAAGGATATTTGATTTTCTCAACTGAAGTGGAAAATTAGGGATACAAAAGCAAAAGAGAGCTTATTACAATTGGGTTTTTTTGGGCTTAAACTTAATGGGTCTGGACTATTTTAATTTTTTTGGGTAATGTATAAATTTCGATTCTTCGGTTCGGTTTCATCAAAGTTCGGTTCGGCTATTTCGGTTTCGATTTTTTGAAGGTGAACACCAAACACCGAACCAAACTAGTTCGGTTCGGTTCTTTCGATTTCGGTTTCTTGAAGTTCGGTTCGGTTTGGTCCGATTTTTTGATTTTCGGTATTTATGCCCAGCCCTAGTTTTAACACATTAAAAAGCCTCTGACTCAGCTAATAATGCTTCTGTGGCATCGAGACCGCTGCAGTGGTCCCGCCTCGGTGGCCAATCAGACGGCCACGACGGTCCACTCACAATGCCCTTAGCCGTTTCAGCGGCCAGGTAACTACTATAGCGGTGCCGCTGATATGGTACTGGTGCCGCTATAGCGGGCACCAGAACCAAATTCCTCAAAATAACACAATCTCAATCTTGAAATCCCGACTAATACCTGAGGCCATCTGCTTACAAACCACAAACACAGACACACATAAAAAATACTACGATCGCACTCGTGGCCTCGAATTTTCCAACGGAGGTCTCGTTGACCGAGTCAACCCTGATACCTAAATTTTAACTTCCCAACTCAAAAAAAAAAAAAAACAAACAAAAAAACTTTCCAACTCGAGTCCCAAAATGCACCCGAGTGCACTGGGAACCGAACTAGATATGCACACAAGTCCTAAATGATCTTTCGGACCCCTCGGAATTGACGGATTCTCGAAAAAGGTCCGTTTACCCAAAAGTCAACTTTTAAGCCAAATTCCCCCAAAACTTATCCAAATCAACTCGGATGACCTCAAGAAGCGTGCCAACGGTCCCTACGAGTCAAATATGAGCTAATAAAGCTCGAAAAAGGGTAAAAAAGGATCTGAAATGCAATAACGATCAAATAGGTCGTTACAGGGTTGTTCCAATTGGCGTTTTGAATGTCGTTCGATAAGCCCAGTCTTTTCTTGAGATTTCAACCGTTTTTTCAATTATTCTTTTTAACTCGTGATTGGAAACCTCAACTTGCCCTTGGTTTTCAGCAGGATATGGTGTTCCTGTTTTATGAGTCACACCATATTTTGTCAGCAAAGCAGAAAATTGTCTATTCATAAAATGAGTGCCTTGATCACTAATGATTACTCTTGGAGTACCAACTACGTAAAAATATTCTTTTTAGGAAATCACACACAGTTCGATCATCATTTTTCCTAATCGGAATGGCTTCAGCCCATCTTGAAACATAATCCATAGCCACAAGGATATATTCAAAAGAATGAGATGAGGGAAAAGGACCCATAAAATCTATCCCCCAGACATCGAATATTTCACATACCTGTATTGATTGTAATGGCATCTCATCTCTCTTAGTGATGTTACTTGTTCTCTGACACCTGTCACATTGTGTAACATATGCTTGAGCATCTTTAAAGAGTGTTGGCCAAAAGAATCAGGCTTCTAAAACTTTAAAACCGGTTCAACTGGCTACATAACGTCCTCCAATTGCTCCATCATGACAATGGTACAATATGTTGTTCATATCTTCCTCAGGTACACATCTTCTAATGATATTATCTATACAAAATTTAAACAAATACGGTTCATCCCACAAATAATATTTAGCATCAGTTATTAGCTCTTTTCTTTGCTAGTAAGAGAGATCTTAGGGTGTTCAGTTTCCAACCAAGTAATTGCAATGTCTGCAAACCAGGATGGTTGAGTCATAATTGAATTGATAGAAAGAATATGTTCATCAGGGAATTCTTCTTTGATATCACAAAATTCAAGAAGGGTATTCTCTAATCTAGACAAGTGGTCGGCTACCTGATTCTCCACTCCCTTTCTATCCTTTATCTCAAGGTCAAATTCTTGCAGAAGCAAAATCTATCTTAACAATCTAGGTCGAGCATCTTTCTTTGCTGAGAGGTATTTTAAAGTTGCATGATCAGTAAAAACAGTGACCTTGGTTCCTATCAAATAAGAACGAAGTTTATCAAATGCAAACATCACTGCCAGAAATTCTTTTTGTCACGACCCAAGTAGCCGTGAGTGGCACCCACATAAATTTCCTAGTGAGCGAACCATCTACTTAACCAACCATGCAACGATTACCAACTACTTAATCACTTTTAGATAAATCAAGGATATAGCAAAATTAATAATCACCCAAAACGTCTAGTCATGCCATAAATAAATAACGAATGCGGAAATCTAACTATTACAACCCCAAAATTCGAAAGTCATCGTACAAGGACTCTAAAACATAAACTGTCTAAGGAAATAACAACTGTCTGAAATAACATAAATAATGTCTGGGATGAAAATAGACATCAATAAGAGAAGATCTTCAGGTAGCCTAGCATGGATAGGAGCTCACCCTCGAATATATCAAAAACTAGCCTCACGCTAAATATGAGGTCTGGTAGATGTCACTGGATCACAATCTGCGTGCAAAAGAATGTAGAAAGGTAGTATCAGTGCAAACACTATGTACCGGTAGATATCGTAGGCTGACTAAGATTAGTATCATGCATAAAATCACAAAATCAATAGAATAGACAGATAGGCATAACAACACATAACCATATGAAATTATCAGCAAGAATCATCCCACGCCGAAATGAGATAAGCCCGCAAAAATAGTAATAATTAAAAGTAACTCGACCCATGTCGTTACCAACATAACCGTAACTCACGAATTATCTCAACTCTATCACATATCCGTACAAACATGATAAATGGTATTGTTTGTCCAAATAGCCAGGACCTGAAGGGACCCATGGTGTCCATGTACCACTCGCTCCGGAACTGACCTCAGATCATGAGCGCATAACTAGGCCACATCCTCGCCTCCTGTCAAATGTGCCTTTTCATATTTATCTATTCTTTCTTATCTCAATGTATTTCCGTTCCAACAATCAATAAGGAATGTGAAAAGTCAGTAAATCAATATCAAGGAACATAAGACACCATGTCACAAGTCATATCAAGATTCAAGAATCAATTCATCAATAGCACGAACAAAGGATTGCACCAAGTCAACAAGAAGAGTATTCATTAACTTATTCTCTATCATATCATAATGGTTCATCACATAATTAATCAATCAATATCAAACTTACGAATTTACAACCACACTTTATGTCTGAAGCCCTAATCATGCTTCTCCTACAAATTTCATAACAATACAATCAACTAATCAAAGTCTAACTTAAGTAGACCATAACCTACCACAAGGCTGAAATGGAACAACGCAATCACTCCGCAATAGCTTTCCCCTTTCGCAAAGCATCATAACGTTCAAAGTCTAGCAATCATAACGCTAAGTGAGTAATGGATCATCTACTCAAACAAACGACAATTGGAAAAGAGAATCCAACTACTTCTACCCTTTTCAAATGGGTGAACTATCACTAAGTGTGAATTCATCATAAAATCAACCCTAACCATCATACTATTCCCATTCATGGGTTTCTAATCAATTCAACACTTTTACAAGTAGTTTTTATGCTAATGTTACCATTTTTATGAAACCCTAAGTCTCAATACATCACTCTCATCCATTAGAACTTGAATTCCCACCCTAGGAAATGATAATCTATAATCTTAGATGAATAAACAATAATAAAATCACTAACCCATTGTAACGACCCGTTTGGTCGTTATAGTTTTTTCGGCACTTTTGCCCGCTCTCGAGCATTGATTAGTTCCCTTTTGACCCGAGAGGACCGTTAACATGCTTCCCGAGGTGTCTAGACCAGATTCGGGTAACTTTGGTGAAAATGTAGGCTTAAAAATGAAAGTGGTTGACCTGAAATTGACTTTTGGGCAAGCGAATCTTTTTCAAAATTCTGTCAATTCCGAGAAGTCCGGGTAGTCATTTAGAACTTGTGTGTGCATTTGGTTTGGTTCCCAATGCATTCAGATGCACTTTGGGACATTGGATGGGAAATGGGAATTACGACATCGGTGGTTGACTCGGTCAACGAGATCTCTGTTGGGAATTTTGAGGCTACAGGCATGATCGTAGCATATTTTTATGTGGGACTAGGTATCTGGTATGTGAGCAGATTGCCTCGAGAGTTAGTCAAAAAATTGGATCGAAACGAAAACTTAGGCCAAGGTCTGGTGTCCGCTTTGACGACACTAGCACCGCAGCAGCGGCACCGCTAGGGTGGTAGCCCTGCTGCTGAAGTGGTTAGGTGGCCGCTGGGGCAGCCCAGGTACCGCTACAGCGGTGACGGGCAGTGACTGTTCAATAAATGAGTCTTAGATTGGGGTTTAGGAAAGCTGTTCTAGGAGACAAATTGAAGGAATTCTTGGAGGTAAAACCTTGTCTAATCCTTTACTTCTCTTTAATCACAATCATCTTAGACTTCCCCTTCCCTTTTCAATCCCTGAGAAATGGAATTTGATGGAGGGTTTTGGGATATTTTTCTCTAAGATTATACTTGATAAATTGATGATGTTAATGTTAAAATGTGATGAATCTAAGCTTAGTAAGCCCATATCTTCCACTTTTAACGTTGAATTTTGGATTTGGAGAATTAGGATTCATACCCAATTTGGGGGTTTTTACTAGAAATCAGATTTGGGGATAATTCTAGAGCTAAATCAATAATTAATGATTGAGTAATGATTACCTTGGATTCAATTTGGTATTTTACCAGCGAATTTTTTGTTTTGGCCTTGTGGGCCCGTTTCACCAATTTCTAGGGTTAAAATGGACCTAATTGATGTCATATCAATATTAGTATCATTCTCTATGATTTCTAATTTATAATTTGATTATGCTTAGACTACTTTAGTTCTGAGCTTCAGAGGAAGGGCAAGGCGATAGAGTGACTTGTTGGTGTTGCGGTTCGGCAGTCTAGGTAGGTTATGGTTTACCTTTGGTGAGACTTCATATAGCAAATCACATATTTAGATCATAATGTCGGAGACAGCATGTGAACCTTCAGGTGTGTTGTTGGGATGGGTATTGCCTTAAGTTGGTCCCTAATGTGTGTTAGGACTAGCCACCCCGTTATGCGTGTCGATTGTTCAATTGTGTTGGCTTGATGCCATGTGTAGTTGGTAGATATAGAATTCTGCTCGTTGTCCTGATTTGGAATAGGATTGACATACCCGTTTTTGGTACTTGTACTTGATATATTATTGGCGTACCCACTGTTGGTACTTGAGTTATTGATATATGTTGGCATACATATTGCTGGTATTGTGATGTGATACGTTGTTGGCATAACCGTTGTGGTATTGGTGATATTGAATTCGACTGTTGGTCATTAACATATGCATTACACGCATTCTCTCATATTGATCATGCATGACCGATATCCGGTGATGATTTGGTATCGTTGATTGAGCGAAACTGATATTTGATAAACTCTTTTACTTGGGTGATTGTGAAAAAGCCGATGTCCGACGATCCATTCCGGAATCGTTGTTTATATGAAATTAACACTTGATAAACTCTTTTACTTGAGTGATTGTGAGGAGGCCGATGTCCGAGGTTCAATTCCGAAATTGTTGATTTATGAAACTGATATTTGACAACTCTTTTGAGTGATTGTGAGGAGGCCGATGTCCGATGGTTATATTCGGGCATCGTTGTTGCATGGACGATTCTGATGTTATTCCGAAATCGTTATTAGTGCATGAGCTCCGCAGGTCCCCCAGGGTGGTGCCGGTGAGACTCCCTCTGTGAGCAATTAGCCAGGATCCCGCCTGTCTGTTTGGCAAAGATTCAGGACGGGTGACACTTAGACTTCGTGAGTCACGCTGGGTTGCGCTACCGAGATGTCGATATTTCCGTCCAGAGTGCATATGTACACCTCATTTTCATAGCATGGCATGGCATCACATTCATACCATTATTGCCTTGCATTGCATTATGACTTGAGTGAGATATCGTGATATTTGTATTGTGACGATTGTGTTGTTGATGATTGGTGTTGTGATGATTCTATTATGGTGATTGTTTCAGGATTGGATATACTCAAACTTATTATATTGGGGTTAGATACTTACATAGGTGTTGACGGATAATCAATCATGATTATATTGTTTCATGCATGATTGGTTTACTTGTTTATCTGCATTATTTTCTGAATTGTGTTAACTATGCTTAGTCGGCCTATGATGCCTACCAGTATTGTTGTTTGTACTGACGTGCACTTGTGGCATTCTTTTATTAATGCAGAGTATCAGGCCAGATCTACTTCTCTGACTCGTGGCTGATCGACTCTTCAGCTTCCACTTGAGTTTTCTAGGGTGAGCATGGCGTCCACTGACCTCGAAGACTCTTCTGTTACTTATGTCTTGCTTTTCATTCAGAGACATGATTTGAGACAACTTATGTATTATTATTCAGACATTTAGTATTCGGATTTAGATGCTCTTGTATGACCCGACCAGATACTGGGGTGGATTTCATTTACTTCCGCACTTGTTAATATTATATTATGTGTGAGATTTACATTATTTACTTTCTTCCGCTATTTTCGTTTATTGTGAATGTTGAGTTAAGGGTTCGCCTACCGAGGTGGGAAAGGTAGGTGCCCGCATGACTTGGGCTGAAATGGGTCATGATACCCATTCATTATGTAAGGGTTTCTTAAGTTCTAGGGCTTTAGTCGTTTCATTCGCCATTAGCGAACCTTACACTAATCATGCAACTTAATATAATGATGGAATGAACAAAGTAGAGGGTTGAGACTTACCTTTCAAGAGTATTTTAGCCCTAGCTTAGAAAATCGCCACAAGAGCTCTTGGGAACTGTTTTGGAGTTATGTGGGGAATGGGTTCGAAAATAAGAATATAAAATGCTGATTACCCTTGCAACGGTCAACTTCTCGCTGTAGCGATCCCGCTATAGCGGGAAATGTCCCGCTATGGCAGACCTCATTAATTCCACCCACCCCACGGCGGCGGCTCCCTCTATGACGGACTCGTTATAGCTATCCCACGACCGCTGCAGTAGTCCATTTTGACCAGTAGCTCGCCAGTTTTCACCAAAAAATCCCAACACCAATCCGAGGCCCTATAGGCATAAACCAAACATGCACATATACATAAAAACACGCTACAGACTCACCCACGGCCTCAGAAATGGAGGTCTATCTTGCTAAGTCACCCCCATAACGAATTAGCGGGTCATTACATCAGATACAAATTAAACAACCGTTCGTCCCCGAACGGACAAGGAAGAGATATAAGTGAAAGGTACATGACTCAATGAAAAGCTAGGGATAGTTATTGCGCATATCGGGTTCGATCTCCCAAGTAGCTTCCTCAACGGGACGGTTCTTCCACTGAACCTTCACTGACGCTATTTCTTTCGACCTTAGCTTACGAACCTCTCTATCTAGAATTGCAATAGGCTCTTCCTCATAGGATAGATTCTCATCCAACAAGACAGAATCTCAACGAATGATAAACGAACCATCGCCATGATACCTCTTCAACATAGAGACATGGAACACTGGATGCATACTTGACAAACCTGGGGGCAAAGCCAACTCATAGGTTACATCCCCCACACGATTGGGACTATCAAACGGACCAATGAATCTGGGACTAAGCTTACCCTTCTTCCCAAACCTCATCACACCCTTCATGGGTGAGACCTTTAACAAGACTTGTTCTCTAACCATTAACTCAAGTTCTTAGACCTTTCGATCCGCATACTCCTTCTGTCTACTCTGAGCCACCAAGAGCTTTTCCTCAATCACCTTGACCTTATCTAATGACTCCCTCAAAAGATTGGTAACCCATGGCCATACCTCAAATGCATCAAACCACCCTGTAGGAGGCCTACATCTCCTCCTATAAAGAGCCTCAAACGGTGCCATATCAATGCTCGAGTGGTAACTATTGTTATACGCAAACTCTGCCAATGGTAAGAAATGATTCCAATAGCCGCCGAAGTCAATCGTACAAGCTCGGAGCATATCTTCTAGGACCTGAATAGTCCACTCTGACTGGTCATCTGTCTAAGGGTGGAAAGCTGTACTGAGGTCCAATCTAGTATCCAATTCTAAATGCAAAGTCTTCTAGAACTGGGATGTAAACATTGTGCTTCTATCGGATATGATGGAAATAGGAACCCCATGCAGACGAACAATCTCATAAATATAAATCTGGGCCAACTTTTGAGTAGTATGGGTAATCTGAACTGGTATGAAATGGGCAGACTTGGTCAATCTAACAATAATGACCAAATCGAATCAAACTTACCCAAGGTCTTTGGAAGACTAACCACAAAATCCATCGCTATCCTCTCCCACTTCCATTCTGGAATGGGCACCCTCTGAAGCGTACCCCCGGGTCTCTGGTGCTCGTACTTCATTTGCTAGAAATTCAAACACTGTGCAACAAACTCAGCTATATCACGCTTCATCCTAGCCCACCAGTAGTGCTGCCTCAAGTCACGGTACATCTTGGTAGCACCAGGATGAATGGAATATCTAAAACTGTGAGCCTCCGCTAAAATTATCTTAATCAAATCA
>NC_081352.1:11228548-11287388 GCF_029784015.1 Lycium ferocissimum
ACTCACCTCATTGCGGCGGTCCCCTACCCGCTAAGACGGACTAGCTGCAGCAGTCCCACAACTGCTGCAGCGGTCCATGTTGACCAATAGCTCGGGTTTTCCCACCAATTTTCACCCAAAAATTCCAACACCAATCCGAGGCCCTACAGACACAAACCAAACATGCACATATACATAAAAACATGCTACGAACTCACCCGCGGCGTCGGAATTACCAACGGAGGTGTAGTTTACTAAGTCACCCCCATAACGACCTAGCGGGTCATTACACTTTTTCAGTTGTGGCATAATTTAGTTGAGTCTCATTTAATGTGCGACTGACATAGTAAATAGGATGATTTTTTTTATTTTTTCTCTAGCATCACACATAACTTGAAAAGGCTAGTTCCAATCAGGGGACACAACTATAGGGGCAGTTGATAATTTTTCCTTAAGGGTCTCAAATGCCTTCAAACAATTACTTGAAAAATCAAATTTAATATCTTTCATCAAAAGGTTAGTCAGAGGTTTTGAAATTTTTGAAAAATCTTTTCTGAACCTTCTGTAAAAACCTGCATGACCTAGAAAACTTCTAATGCCTTTTACAGTTGCGGGAGGGGGTAATCCTGCTATAAGATCAATTTTTTCCTTATCAACTTCTATCCCTTTAGCAGTGATTTTATGTCTTAAAACAATTCCTTCAGTAACCATAAAATGACATTTTTCCCAATTAAGAATCAAGTTTGTCTCTTCACATCTCTTAAAACTAAAGTCAAGTGGTAAAAATAATCCTCAAATGTTTTGTCGAAGAGTGTAAAATCATACATAAGAATTTCTAGAACTTTTCAGTCATGTCAGAAAAGATTGCTGACATGCAACGCTGAAATGTAGCGGGTGCATTACACAAACCAAATGACATTCTTCTATAGGCATATGTTCCATGAAGACATGTAAAAATTATTTTTATCCTGATCTTCTGGTGTAATGGGTATCTGATTATAACCTGAGTAGCCATCAAGAAAATAGTAAAACCCATATCATGCAATTCTTTTCTTTCCAACATTTGATCAATAAATGGTAAAGGAAAATAATCTTTTCTAATGGCATCATTGAGTCGTCGGCAATCAATACAGACTCTTCATCCTGTAACAGTTCTGGTAGGCATGAGTTCATTGTTCTAATTTGTTGTAACTGTCATACCTCCTTTCTTGGGTACTACCGGAACGGGACTTACCCAACAACTATCTAAAATGGGATAAATAATACCTGCCGCCAAGAGTTTTATGATCTCCTCTTTCACCACTTCTTGCATTGCCGGATTCAACCTCCTTTGGGGCTGGACTATTGGTTTGTAACTATCCTTCATAAGAATTTTGTGCGTACAAATAGCTGGACTAATTCCTTTGATATGCTATAGTCCATCCCAAAGCTCCTTTATGTGCTTTCAATACTTCAATCAATCTTTCTTCTTGTCCTGCCGTCAAAGAAGATGAGATAATTACGGGAAATAATTCTTGCTCAAGTGTCACGACCCAACCCGCCATGACTGGCACCCACACTAACTCCTAGTGGGTAAACCAATACGCTTAACCATCTACTCATTAAAAAACCATTTTTACTTAGTCAATTCATTCGGTTACCAATTAATTAAACACAAGATTAAATCAAAAGTAGTCATGCCATAAAACAATAATGTAAATGCGGAAGTCCTAACTATTACAACTCCAAAATTCGAAAGTCACTGTACAAAGACTCTAATCCAAAACATGTCCAAGGAATCCATACTGTCTAAAATAAATAAACATCAATGTCTGGAATGGAAATAGACACTAAATAAAGGAAGATCGTCAGGCGGCCTGGCACGGATAGAAGCTCACCCTAAATCTATCAGCAAATGGCTTCAAGCTAAATATGAGGTCGAGTAGCAGTCTCTGGATCACAATCTGCACTCAAAAAGAATGCAGTAAGGTAGTATCAGTACAAACACTATGTACCGGTAAATATCATAGACCGACTAAGATTAGTATCATGCATGAATGATAAAATCAATAAAATAGATAGACCAGTCAACAACACATAATCAGATAACTAACAATCAAGTCCACCAATGATGTTAACAATCAAGTCCACCAATGATATCATCAATCAAGTCCACTAATGATATTAACAATCAAGTCCACCAATGATAATAACAATCAAGTCAACGGAAGCAAGCAATGGAATGAACCTCACTACAAGATTCTTACTTACTCAGTCACTGATCACTCATGTACATACATGCTAATTGGTGTCTTTACCCAATAGCTATGACCTGCCGGGCACCCATGGTGTCCGTGTACCCTCGCTCCAGAATCTTACCTCAGATCACCAGCCTTTAAATTAGGCCACATCCTCACCTCCCATCAAATGCGCCCAAAATCTAGGTCACATCCTTACCCCTTTCAAATGCGCCTTTCCATACTTACACACACACACACATACACACACACACACACACACACTATATATATATATATATATATATATATATATATATATATATATATAATGTCACATCACTTTTAATGAGTGATTATCAAGTAGTATATCATTTTCATCAAGAAGATCATATTAACTTGTCACCATAATTATCATCAAATTATAGATCACCACAAATCAAATAATGGCATTTAGCCCACATTATCACTCAATCAATAGCATATAGGAATTCCAATCACACATTATGCCTGAAGACTAGACATGCTTTCTCCTATCAATCTCATAACACATACAATCAACTAATCAAAGTCTAACTCAAGTAAATCGTAACCTACCTTAACTGCGGAGCTGGAATAATACGAATCACTCTGCTATAGCCTTTCCCTTCCGTAATGCCTCAGAATGCTCAAAGCCTAGCAATTAAGATGCTAAATAAGTCACAATCACTCTAGTCAACAATATCAATGCAATGAACACCCTTCCACTTTACCTCTTGCTAATGGGTGAATGCTTACTAGGTATAAATCATCCTAACATTGGCCTTAATAACCATAAACTATCAATTCATAAGGTTATTCATTCAAGTTATCTCTTACAAACAATTTCTATGGTCAAGCTACCATCTTTATGAAACCCTAAGTCTCAATTCACTTTGTTCATGTCTCTAACGGTTCAATTCTTGATTAGAAAGTGATAACTCAAGACTTTAGATGATAATCACACAATAATATTCATAACCCACCAACTATTAAAGGTCTATTAAGTTCTAAGGTTACTAGTCTCAATTTACCATTTTAGACCCATTAGAATGATGATAATCTTAGAGATGAATGCGTAATGAAGGGAGAAAGAGTTGGGAATTACCTCTCAAGAATATTCTTGCCCTAGCCTTAGAGTTTCGCCCTAGGTGCTCCTTGGAAACTGTGTTGGAGTTTTATGAATAAAGAATTCAGACTAAGTGTTTAAAAACACGGCTTACTGCCCCAGTTGACTGATGCGGTGGTCGTTCTATCCGTTGTAGCGGTCTCGCTATAGTGGGAAAGGGCCGGCTGTAGCGGACCTCCACCTTCGTCCACTTCCGCTATGGCGATCACGGACCCGCCATAGCGGGAGCGCTACAGCGATCCAGTGTCTGCCATAGCGGACACCCCTATTCCCATATGTCGGCGGTGGCGAGGAGCACGCCGCTATAGCATTTCCGCCTAGCGGTGTCACTGAACCAGTGAGCTCGCTAATTCTACCAGTTTTTCACTGTACCACACAACACTTCATCTGAGGAATCACAAACGTAAACAAAACATGCACATTAATATAAAACACCATACAGACTCACCCGTGGCCTCGGAATACATAACGGAGGTCTAATTTCCTACATCACCCCCTAATGGACTCAATACAACTAGACAATAATCACAAACAAATTAAGTTTGCAGTTCTTAGATTTCTACATTTGAGTTTCTATCAACTCGTTCTACCCTTGGAAGGGTTCTATTTGGTAGGGTGATCCTAGATTTTTCATAATGATCGGAAGGGTCGTTGCATCAAGATAAACATATTTTAAATGAGATGGAAGAACTTTGAGTTCAATTTTTAAATTGAACTTCTACTGATTTTATCTCCTCATTCTTATAATCTTCTTCCAGTATTTCAGCGTCTCTTCTAATGGTGGGATCATCGTCTTGTGTGGTGCCTGATTTGGTTAAGCATCTCTCCATTGAATCTACAATTAATTGATCATCTTTGGATTCACCTATAAGATCACTAATCATGTCAATTGAAAAGAGGCGAAGATGAAGTCGCATCTCCTGAAAATCTTAGTATCTTTTGCAAATCAAAAGTGACTCTTTCTTCGTCAACTCTTAAGATTAGTTGTCCTTAATGGACATCTATGATTGCTTTACTTGTAGCAAGAGAGGTTCTACCCAAAATTATTGGGTCATCAGGACATTCCTTCATTTCAAGAACTATGAAATCTACAGGAAAAACAAACTTATCTACTCTTACAAGCATATTTTCAATTATTCCCTTGGGTTTATTAGTGCTTTGATATGAAAACTGAAGAGAAACACTTACATCTTTCATTTCACCGAGATTCAATTTTCTACAGATAGAAAATGGCATCAGGTTTATTGACGCTTTAGAATCACAAAGTGCTTTTTCAAAATATATTCCTCCCAAAGTGCATGGAATTGTAAAATTACCTGGATCACTAAGTTTTGTAGTAGCTTATTTTGAAGTATAGTAGTGCATTTTTCAGTAAGCATTACCACAGAGACTTATTCCAGTTTTCTTTTGCTTGACAAAATTTTCTTTAAAAACTTGGCATATGAAGGAATTTGTAATAAAGCATCAGTGAAAGGAATATTAATGTGAATTTGTTTTAAAATATCCAAGAACTTGGAAAATTGACTGCCAAGCTTCTCACTTTTCATTTTTTGTGGAAAAGGGATCATCACAAGGAGAGGAGTCATTTTTTCAATGTTTTTATCTTCCAATTTGCTTTTGTTTTTCTTCAGATGGTCCAAACGATGTTTCAACATTCTTACCCTTATCTTTCTGTTGTTTTGGCTAATTCTTTTCTTGGGTGTCTATGTAAGGCTTATCAAGGTTCTTACTTGACCGTAAAGCGATGGCTTTAAGGTGCTCCTTTGGGTTTTCTCTGTATTACTTGGTAAAGGACATTGAATCTCTTTTGACACAAGAGTTGCCAATTGACTTAACTGAACTTCCAGATTTTTAAGAGCCAAATTCTAACTCTCCATTTTTTCATTGGTGACTTTAATATACTTGTACAATAGGTCGTCAAGATTTGAGTGGGCTTGTTGAGGCCTTTGTTGATATGGTCTAAAATTCTCCTGTCCGCAATTTTGATTCTGGTATCCAGGTGGACCCTGTACCTGTTACTTTTGAAAGCTTTGAGAGTTTTCAGCGCCATTTGTATTGCTCCATTGAAATCCTGGATGTTTCGGTGCCGATAGACTACCAATAGACTATGGCTTGTATCCCAAGGCATTAACTTGCTCATCACTTTGTTTGGTTGCTTGACATTCGTGGTTTAGATGATTTCCTCCACACATGTCACAAGCTTAAGCTTGACTTGATTGTTGTGTATTCACCTGCGAAGATTCAAACTTTTGTGCCAAAGAAATAATTTGTTGTCTTAGTGTATTTAAAGCATCTGCTTGATTTACAGTAGCAGCTTTCTTGATGGTTACACGATTAGATGGCCACTGAATGGCATTTTTAGATATTTCGTTCATCATTTGCAAAGCTTCCTATGTGGTTTTTCCCATGGTGGAACCTCCTGTAGCTGCATCTATCACATTTCTAGAAGAAGGTTTTAACCCATGATAAAAAAATATACAATTGCACATGTTCAACAATGTCATGATGTGGACATTTTCTTAGCATTGCTTTTAATCTTTCCCAAGTTTGGTAAACTGACTCAGTGTCAGTTTGCAAGAATTAGTTATATCTTGTCTTAATTTTGTGGTTTTAGCAGGGAAAAAATATTTATTTAAAAACTTTTGAGTCATCTGGTCCCACGTGGTAATAGACCCTTGAGGCAAACTTCGCAACCAAGTCTTGGCATCTCCTTTTAGAGAAAAAGGAAATTGCCTTAATTTGATTGCTTCAGGCGATACTCCATTATATTTAGCAGTTTCAACTAATTCTAAGAAATCAAGTAATGACTATGTGAATCTTCACTTGCATCGCCAGTGAAGATACAAGATTGTTGAATTGTTTGAATCAAACCTGTCCTGATTTCAAAGTTCCATTGGGGGGAGGGGGGGTTGCTGACACTAGATTCACAATAAAAGCGGTTTGGTCTAGCATAATCCCTTAGGATTCTGTTTGCTGGTCTTGGTACCATTTTATCAAACTGATCTTCTATATGGACTGGTGGTGGGACTCCCGGTTGATTGATGTTATCTTCTAATTGGTGCTCCATTCTGTCACAAGTTATGCTTTGAGACAATGTTTGTACTTTCCTGCGAAAATGCAAAGATCTTTCAATTTCAGATCGTAATGTGCCAACTCTTTGGTAGAAGAGCGGCTCATAAACTATCTGGAAGTAAAGAAATCGAAATTAGTTTCTACAACAGTAGTAGAAGAAGTAGTAGTAATAGTAGTAGTAGTAGTAGTAGTAATAATAATAATAAAAATAGTAACAGTAATATAGTACTATATTAAAGTTAGTGTTTATATGATAGTTATAAATATATTAATGTTTAGTAGATAGGAAAATATAAAAACAAATATAACAATAATTGTAATAACAAGTTCTCAAATTAGTAATGAAATATTTAATCTGAAGTAGATGTATGCCAAACCTTGGCAACGGCGCCAATTTGACAAGGGCAATGTGTAGAGGATTTTCTGCTCATACGCTGTCAAATTCTAGTATAGTTTATGATATCGTCCCATAGAGATTGAAAAATCTATGCTACAAACTCATAATATTTTGACTACTATTTGAGATAATCGAATTGATGAAAGGTGAGTGTGAAATTCTAAACTACTTAAATTGAAACAAACCACTTCCGAAAGATTTATATTTAATAAGAGCTGGGAATCGTTGAATTCACTTGATAAATTCTTATAATAAAATCTCAGTTTTCACACATATTTCTCTAAAGAATAATTGCTTATTGCTAATTCAATTATATTTTGCTCACTAAGAAATAAATAATTAATCAACACTCGTGAGGTTATGTCAATTAATTAATCTATTACTAATGACGATTAAATTGAAATATTTTCTTACTTGAATTCTGCTAAAAGGAATAAAGACGTCTTGTGAATAGCCTTTAAATTAATAAACTCATTTGAGTCAATCCCTCCGTGAGAATTAGGACTGAAAGAAATAAGATAAAGATCCCTCAATTAAATAAACTTATTTGAGTCACTCCCTTTGTGAGATTAGAACTGAAGAAATAAGATAAAAGATCAATAATAATGTTTGAGTTAATCCCTCCGTGAGAATTAGGACTGAAAGAAATAAAATAAAGATCTTTTAAATTAATAAACATGCTTGAGTCAGACCCTCCGTGAGAATTAGGAAAAAAAGAAGCAAGATCAAAGATTTGGAATAATAATAACTAACAATTACTCCCACTCTACTACTTTACGTATTGGTTATTATATATTAATTTTGCTCCATGAGAATTACAAAATTAATATAAAAATAACTTAGAGATAAAATATGTAGATGTGATGATAAAAATTAATTGAAACTATCATTCCGGCACAGTTTGAAATACAAGTAAAATGTTTCAAGCCAAGAGTGTATTAAAACCAAGGTAGTACTATAAATATATATCAAGCTTCATCAACTATCCCAACAGAAAAAGATTACTCCATTATGGAGTAAGAAAACTAAAAAAGGATTTTTAGAAGACTAGAAATATTTAAAAAGACTAAGAAAATATTATTACTGTGAGAAAGTGCCTTGAGAGAGACCAAGACTAGTTCTTCTTCTTCCAATTGGATGATCTTTTAAGACAAAAGATGTCTCTATTTAAAGCAACAAGAATGCCCCTTTGATCGCTTCTGCTTTGCCCAAAGTAAGTGTGATTGCTTTGGCCAAAGTAAATGAGATTACTTTGGGCAAAATGACTTCATTTCTTCATTTCTCAATATTGGCAAGAAGACATCTTCCATATTGGTCAAAGTATCTTTCTTCTTATTTTTCTTTAATTTTTAGCTTTTTATTTCTCCTTTTCCATGTGTTTCTTTTTCTGCAAGATTTGTTAGAAAAATGCGAGAATATGATATAATTATTCATGTTTTAGTTTGAAATCTTATTTTTATATACTGAAATTACATGAAAAATTTATATCCATCACCTCTGACTGAGTATTTGTACAATGTGGATTAGCCATCTCATTTGCCCTCGCAGCATTTATGTCTCCATTCTTATCCCTTAAGCAAAGACCCCAAGATTCTCTTCCAGGATTTCCCCTAGAAGCCCCATCTGTATTATACTTCATCCATCCAACCTCATGGGACTTCCAACTTAATTTAATTATCTTGATTCTTGGGGTATAGGATTGAAGTGATTGTATCAGTGTACTCCATTTGCATGTTGCGTTCTTGTAGTTACTTCTTCTAACCTTCATAAACATAACAATGGAGTGCATGATTTGATACAGAAGCTTAACCTTTGACATTTTCCCACCATGTTTGATGGTGTTTCTTCATTTCCATAGTTCCCACACAATAATAGTTGGTATTGCCAAAAAAATGTACTTTACATGCTGATTTACTGGGGCGTCCCACCACAAGTTGATAACCTGACTTAGCTGTAAGTTTTGAATATATAATCCCATAGGCCCACATAAGGTAATCCAGATATAATGTGCAGTACCAGATTTTAGGAAAACATGTGAGATAGTTTCCACATTAGGCTCTTCACAACAGAAACATCTTGATGGGATTGGAACCCCACCCCTTCACTATATCATCTAGAGGCACCTTAGCTTTCCACAACCTCCACAGAAAAAAGAAGAAGAAGAAGAAGAGATTTTCAGTGGCAACCCGTTGATCTATTATATCTTGTATAGAATGCTAGGTTCCAATCTCTATTTGACAAGGTTGAAAACTATTCCCACTGTAAACTTTCCTCTTGCTTCTAATTTCCAGTAAGGCTTGTCTCCTACTTCATCATTAGTTGGTGGCTTGATATACTGGATGATATGGTTTGTAACATTTCCTGGCAAAATTTCAAGGAGTCTTTCTTCATCCTATCTTTCTTCATTCTCCATTCCTTTATCAAAACCATAGTTTTGTCCATTGCAAAATCTGGAGGAATGATATGATACAAAGCTGCCAATCCTATCAAATTATCCAGCCAAAAATATGCATTTTCTTGTTTAATTTACCACCATATTTCCTGTTCTATTAAGTCCCGGCATTGCAGCATCTTTCTCCAAATGTATGTCCCTCTTTTCCATTGTACTGTTACAGCATGGTGCTTCTTTAAGTATTTATTGCTCATATAGATTATCCATAATGATTGCTTTGTCCTGAAATTTCACCATAATTTGAAAAATAATGCCATATAAACATCTTGCAAACATCTAAACCCATCCCACCTTCATCCTGAGGGCAGCATAATGTTGTACAGGACACCCAATGTTTGCTAGAATTCCCTACAGAATTACTCCAAAAAAATTTAGCAAACATTCTATGTATTTGGGCTAACACACACACGCGCGGTGGGTCACAAGCAGACAAAAGATGAATAGGCACGCTCTGTAATACATGCTTAATGAGTGTAACCCTTCCCCTAATAGATAGAAGCTTTCCTGTCCATAAGTTGAGTCTGTTAAAGATCTTGTCCGTAATCTCCTTGTAGTGTAATATCAATATCCTCCCATAGTAGATAGGTACACCTTGTAGCATCCCCTTTGGGAGGATACCACTTACGAAACAAAAGCTAGTTTCACACTTACAACGTTCAGAAGAAATTTATGCCAAAAGATATTCACAAAAATATTTAATAGCGGAAATAGGCCCATGCGGAAAAGGGTTGAAAGTGCGACATTTTTCTTTTCCATCATACCCTCCGAAAAATTTCTTAGATGAAATACAATATCAGAGTGTCAATTTAAAATGGTAACGCCCTCCTCAAATAGTCAACACATTTAGGAAACTTCGTTTTGAAATTATATTTTCAAATCAACACCACTACAGGTCCATAAGATACACGAAACTCAAACTTGCGATTATCACAGAAAACTAGTATCTTCCTTTGTACATAATTACAAGGCAAAATGTAAACCCAGTACATCGCATGACTTGGGTTAAAAGCACACCTAAAAACAGCAAGACAAGTCACCAAGTTCAAGTTACAAGCATATGGTCTTGTGTCCAACAAGCCTCCAAAATTTCATACATAAGTGTGACATATAGATCATATACAAGTCCCCAAAATTTTACAAGACCTAGATGCATATGCAAATGTGATCTTCACTAAGGCTCCCAAAAAGTCTACTCCAAATGGCCATCTTCGAATCTCCTCCCGAACATTACCTACGATAGAAAACAACTATCGCTAAGCATAAAGCTTAGTGGCGTATAAACTTTGGGCTTCGAGCCATTAGATTCTCCAATTCCCTTATCCGTCGTAGGTAGCTCAATGAGATAAAAATAAATCAAGTAACCAAGTATATCGAAAGTATCAAATACCAAACCTTGAAGAGTTTCAAATTATCGATATCAATATTCGAAGTCTCAAGTGTCAAGAAAGCTTATAATTCAATTCAAGAGAGTTTGTCAAATAACCAATTTCGCCCAATGTACGTCATGCCATCACACCAAGCACAATCAATATCAAGATAGACTGAAGCCCCAAATCAAGAAGGGTCGTCACCCAATAATCAAGAGAATCAAGAGCCGTGTTGAAAGTGGCTTTCCACTCGTACTCGAAAATGGACGAAAATCCATCATCAAGACGAAATGTAAATCCAAAGTCAAGATGGGCAAGATCCGAATAAAGAGGCATGCCGATATCAGTGAAAAAGTCACCGTAACAAGAAGGACAAGTCCCAACAAGAATGCAAAATGATCAAGCAATTCGTACAAGTAGGCGATTTAGCGAAAGTTTTGCAATACTTGAGATAATAACCATACAATGATATATGATGAAGAGTAAGGAAACAACCCATCAAGATACTTCAAAACTTCTAGAAAATAATGATATTCCAAGTTCAAGTTTATATACAAACCTTGGCGTTTTACCACACAATAAGTTCTACAACAACTCAAGGTGTTCAAATCGTCTACGCCATAGACCAACCAAAGTCCACTTCGTCAAACAATTCCTCTTAGCTTGTTGATACGCTCAAATTACACCTATTAATGGTATAACGCGGACGTTGTCAAATATAGTAACCCAACAAGGTTGGGGTCAAATCTCACAGGGAATATGGTGTGAAAAGGTTATTAAAGTCGTAGGATGCTAAGTTTAGGTCTAATGTTTTAATCCGATGATTTTGATAATAGTTGGTTTTTCTATGACTAATTGCTATCTACTTGCTTTGGTGGAAATTTATGGTAAAAGAAACTAAGGTTGTGTCCCCGTTAGATTGAGTGTATGATCATGGGTATTGATCTTGATATACTTCTAATGGATCATTATATGAATGCACTTAATCTCTATATGAATCTCTACTATTTCCCAATAAATAAAGATTATCTCTTTCTATGATTTTCCCAAATATAGGAAAGTAACTATGAAGAACGATTAATCATGCCAAGTAAATTCTTCTTATTCCTAAGTGAATTTATTAAACAAAGTTTAAAGCTTTGAGTCCTTGTAATTCATTCTTACCAACCCTAATTATTTTTTCAAATAAATCAAGGTTTATGGCTTTAATCAATGTTTGTAACCATTAATTATGAATGAAGAATGAAGAATGAATAAATCATAATAATCCATTATGTGTATATCAATCACAACCCAATCACAAAACACCCATCATTGGGTTCACAACCCTAGTAAGGGAATTTAGCTACTCATGACAAAGAACAAGAAGAATTCATAATTGCTTACTTTGGAAGAAAAGAGGAATTGATAATACTTGAATTGATGTTTGAACCTTCAAAAACTAGAGAGTATTTAATGTTCTAAGCCAAAAGTCAAAATATAATAACTGATAATAATTAAAACCCTACAATGGACTATTTATAGGTTTCAAAAACGTAAAATTACAGAATTTACACTTAAGTCCCAGGCGGTACTTATACGGTCCGTACAACTTTTCGCGGACCGTATAAAACTTATACGGCCTTCATCCTTGGGTCTGCAGAGACAATATGAACTGGCATTCCACGGTTCGTACAACTTTATACGGCTCGTGAAATCATGCCCGTGAAACTTCTTCCAACCTTTATCACATCCACTTATACGGCCCGTACAATATTGTACGGTCCGTAGAAGTGTTCGTGGTTCAACATCTCTCCACTGCAACACTCTGTTGATTTTCTAGCTTTTATACGTCCACAGATATGGTCCGTACATCTTTCTACGGACCGTGAAAATGAGCTTCAGTGCAACTTTTCTTTAACTTCTAATTCTTGAATCCGAACTTTTCGATTTACCTGAAAACAACACATACTTGCTTAAAAACAAGTAAAACTTCTCGTAAAAGAGTATCAAATGTGCATAATTTCCCGGCACATCACTTGTACAAGAGCATATATACCTTAAATACACAATCAAATATCTACTTAAGTTCAATAGTTTCAGCATGTCCAAACTAAACATGAAATCAGTGAAAATCAAAAGCCTAAACTATCAAAACGAATTTCTCGGACAGTACTCATTGTCTTGTACTGTAGCTTAGTTTCAAAGGGGTAAACAGCAAAAATAGACTTTGTGGCCTTAATGAAAGTTGTAAATATATGTCTTAGGAGTTTAGAGAAATTCGAATCACTCATTTACCAATTTTGTACAAAAAGATATGCTCAAAACACTAACAGCAGTACATGTAGGGTTTGCAAAACAGAAATCTGGGTAGCACACATACGTACTTCATCACCCCTTTCGAGTAAATACAAGCAAAACTGGGTTTTGGAGCCTGACTGAAAGTTGTAGGGCTATGAAATAGCTTTCTAGAACATCTTGAATCACTTAAAACTAAGCTTTATACAAGGACTTATGCTGAAAACACTACCAGCAGTCCTGTCCAGAAACGGGTTGTAACTTACTTCAATCGTGTGGAGTTGTTTGGGGCTCAACCAAAGCATGTCTTGATGATTGATTTAGTGTATGAATATTATGAGAGGAGAGAGGTTTTAGTGTTTTATTTCCTTGGAGAAAAACGAAATTGGGGGGTGGTGGAGAGGATAAGAGCCAAAAGGGTATATACCTTACTTGGGATAAGGATGAAAAAAAAATTAAAAAAAGGGGCTGCCCACTTTTATATATATCTGATCCCTTTAAAAAAATTACTAAGATAATAATAGTAGGATTAGTTTATATAACTACACCATAACACTTCAAACAAGTTTCAAATATCGTCAAGTTTACATTGAGGAAGTGCGAAGTAAAATATACCCTTACTATCAAGATACGGTCAATCAAAATGTCAAGAGTTAGCTTAAAAAAAATCGGGGTGTTACAAATCTCCCTCCCTTAAGAAATTTCATCCTGAAATTTACCTTATACTAGCCTCAAAACAACTGTGGATATTGAATTCGCATATTCCTTTCTCGCTCCCAAGTAGGTTCTTTGCCAGATTGATTTCTCCAAAGGACTTTTACTAAAGGAATTTTCTTGTTTCTAAGCTCTTTTGTCTCATGCACCAAGATTTGAATAGGTTCCTCTTCATATGTCAAGTCAGGGCTGACCTCAATGGATTCAACAGGAAGAACATGAGATAGATCTGAGCGATATCTTCTAAGCATAGAAACATGGAAGACATTGTGGATTTTATCTAACTCAGGTGGAAGAGCTAGTTTATATGCAACTGGACCAATTCTCTCAAGTACTTCATATGGTCCAATAAATCGAGGACTAAGTTTTCCTTTTTCGCCAAACCTCATAATCTTCTTCCATGGAGAAACCTTTAAAAATACCTTATCTCCCACTTGATGTTCAATTTCACGCCTCTTAAGATTAGCATAAGACTTTTGTCTATCCAAGGCAATTTTTAGACGATCCTTGATGATTTTTACCTTATCTTCAGTTTGTTGCACAATTTCAGGACCAACCAATTTTCTTTCACTAACTTCACTCCAACAAAGAAGAGTTCTACACTTTCTCCCATATAATGCTTCGTAGGGAGGCATGCCAATACTTGATTGGTAGCTATTATTGTAAGCGAATTCTATCAAGGCTAGGTGTCTGTCCCAACTACCCTCAAATTCCATAATGCAAGCTCGAAGCATATCTTTCAAGATTTGAATCACCCTCTCGGACTGGCCGTCTGTCTGAGGATGGAAAAGAAGTACTAAAGTTCAACTTAGTGCCTAAAGCTTCTTGCAAGCTAGTCCAGAATCTGGATGTAAACCTTGGGTCTCGGTCAGATACAATAGAAATAGGAACTCCATGCAGCCTCACAATCTCATTAACATACAATTCTGCTAAACGTTCAAGTGGGCAGTCCATTTTGACGACCAAGAAATGAGCACTCTTGGTTAGCCTATCAACTATAACCCAAATTGCATCATGATTTATTTGAGTGCGTGGAAGCCCAGAAACAAAGTCCATAGTTATTCTTTCCTATTTCCACTCAGGTATAGACAAGGGTTGTAACAAACCAGTTGGCACTTGATGCTCGGCCTTTATTTGTTGACAAACTAAGCATTTAGAAATAAATTCCACAATGTCCTTCTTCATACCATTCCACCAGTAGTGTTCTTTGATAGTTTGGTACATTTTAGTACCTCCAGCATGCATTGCATATGGTGAAGTATGTGCTTCATTCAAAATTTCTTTCCTCAAGTTGTCATCTTTAGGAACACATAACCTATTTTGATAAAATAGAACACCATCCTCCCGTAACTTAAAATCAAGTTTCCCTCCAGTTTGAACTTCTTTGATCAATTTCACAAGCTTCTCATCTAACTTCTGTGCTTCTTTCACCTATTCAAGTAAAACTGGCTTGACTTGCAAACTAGCAACAATAGAGCCATCAGAATTAAATGCAAGACAAGCATTCCTGGCTCTCAATTCCAGAAATATAGCCAAAGGACTTACAGACAAACTAGCAAAGGCTTTGCGACTTAAAGCATCTGCAACCACATTGGCTTTACCCGGATGATAGTCAATGATACAGTCATAATCTTTAATGAGTTCAAGCCATCTACGTTGTCTCAAATTCAACTCTTTCTGTGTACCCAAGTACTTCAAACTCTTGTGATCAGTAAATATGTGACACTTTTCGCCATATAAGTAATGCCTCCAAATTTTCAAAGCAAACACTATGGCAGCGAGCTCAAGGTCATGAGTAGGATAGTTTAATTCATGTGGTTTCAATTTTTGAGAGGCATACACAACCACTTTCCCTTCCTGCATCAAGACACAACCTAAACCATTATGAGAAGCATCACTATATATCACATACTCTTTCCCTTCAGTTGGTAGAGTAAGTATAGAAGCTTGTGTCAATAAGGATTTGAGCTTTTCAAAGCTCTCTTGGCATTTGTCATCCTATACGAACTTGACATCCTTCCTCAAGAGAGGCTATAATGGAGAAGCCTTTGACAAACCTTCTATAGTATCCCGCTAAGCCCAAGAAACTTCTTACTTCAGTTGGAATTTTAGGCGGTTTCCATTCACCAATAGCTTGAATCTTACTAGGATCCACCTTCACATCTTCAGCTGACACAACATGTCCCAGAAAAGCCACTGCACTAAGCCAAAATTCACATTTGGAGAGCTTAGCATAAAGCCTTTTCTCTTCCAAAATTTGCAAAACAATCTGGAGATGCTTTTCATGATCTTCACTATTCTTGGAATATATTAAAATATCATCTACAAAGACCACCACAAATTGATCAAGATAAGGCTTATACACGCGATTCATCAGATCCATGAATGCTGCAGGAGCATTCGTCAACCCGAATGGCATGTACCTAACAACAGTACATGTAGGGTTTGCAAAACAGAAATCTGGGCAGCACCTGCCTTGCACTTCATCACCCCTTTTCAAGTAAATACAAGCAAAACTGGGTTTTGGAGCCTGACCGAAAGTTGTAGGGCTATGAAATAGCTTTCTAGAACATCTTGAATAACTTAAAACTAAGCTTTATACAAGGACTTATGCTGAAAACACTAACATCAGTCCAGTCCAAAAACGGGTTTGTAACTTACCTCAATCGTGTGGAGTTGTTTGGGGCTCAACCAAAGCAAGTCTTGATGATTGATTTAGAGGATGAATATTATGAGAGGAGAGAGGTTTTAGTGTTTTATTTCCTTGGAGAAAAACGAAATTGGGGGGTGGTGGAGAGGATAAGAGCCAAAAGGGTATATATCTTACTTGGGATAAGGATGAAAAAAAAAAGGGTTGCCCACTTTTATATATATCTAATCCCTTTAAAAAAAATTACTAAGATTATCATAGTAGGAGTAGTTTATATAACTACACCATAACACTTCAAACAAGTTTCAAATATCGTCAAGTTCACATTCAGGAAGTGCGAAGTAAAATATACCCTTACTATCAAGATATGGTCAATAAAAAATTCAAGAGTTAGCTTAAAAAAAAATCAGGGTGTTACACACCTAGGTAGGTAAAGGGGAATTCTTTTATGGGAATATGAGTAATTCCAAACACTCTATCTTCCACCTCCTGTTCCACATTGCGATGCAAAAATACTGCACTCTTCCCTTTGTTTATTTCTTTCCACTCACCTCTTCATAGGCCGAAAAGGTTTCCATTATCGGTTTTAGAAACTTTTCCTCTAATGAAGAAAAAATAATGGTGTCATCTACATAAGATAGATGGTTTTTGTATGGACTCCACTTAAGCATTCCAAACCCTTTAAAATTCTTCTTTTCACGCAAAGCATTTAAGGCCCTTAACATACACTCAACAACCAAAATGAATAAAGTTGGTGACAATGGGTCACCTTGCTTTACTCCTCTAGATGATTTGAAAACCAAAAGGTTGGCCATTAATCAAGACTGAGTACTAGTTATTAGAGACAATTCTGAACACCATATCAATAAGTATCTCCCCAAATCCAATCTTCCTTAACAGTTTAATTAAGAACAACTAAGAAACTCTATCATATGCCTTTGTCATATTAAGTTTGATTACTATATTAGTAGGCTTCCCCATCAATCTCATATCATGCATAATCTCTTGAACAAGTAAGATTTTTTTTACAATGCTCCTTCCTTTCACAAAACCAGCTTGTTGAGGAGACATAATCTCTGGCAACAACTGAACTAACCTGTTATGAATAATTCTGGAGAAAACCTTACTAGTGAAGTTAGTGAGACTTATTGGCCTCAGATCAGAGAAGGTATTAATCACCTTCTTCTTTGGAATGAGGACCAAGTTAGTGCAAGTGATGTATCTAGGCAATTCATGTCCACAAAAGAAGGATCTCACTATTTTAACCATATCTTCAGCAATTATATCCCAAAGATGCTTGGAAAAATTTCTCAGTGAAACCATCAGGTTCACCTGCACTATCTGACTTCAAACCAAACACTACATTCTTCACTTCTTGCTATTTTGGTATTTCATCAATCACTTCATTTTGTTCTGCTGTGATTATCTTAGGAATGTGCTTCAATAAATCAAAATCCCCGAGAATCTGCTTCTCTGAAAATTGATCTCCACAGAATCTGATTGCCTCTTGTATAATCTCAGCTTCCTGTTCCAGCCAAATTCCATTTTGATCCTGTATCCTTTTAATCTGCAGTTTCTTTCTTTTACCATTAATATCGGCATGGAAGAACTTAGTGCTTCTATCCCCATATTTAAACCATTGCATCCCAGACTTTTGTCTCCAAAACTTCTCTTCAATGGCATAGAATCTGATCAAATTTGCCTGCACCTTCTGTAGCTCCTCCTTATTCAATGGCATAGAATCTGATCAAATCTGCCTGCACCTTCTGTAGCTTCTCCGTATTTAGCTGTGAAGGATTCTGTTCAAACTCTTCTTCCTGTATATTCATAATTTCTTCTAAAGTGGCAACTTGCTTAAATATATCCCCATACGTATCTTTGCTCCATTTGTCCAAAGCTCTACTTACATTTTTCATTTTACTATAGAAATTGAAAAAAGGATCATGACAATACCACCCTTCCCAATTTTCTCTGACAATCTCCAAGAAAGTCTCATGTTCAATCCAGAAGTTAAGGAATCTGAATGGTGTCTCAATGATTGTGCTGTCAGTTTTATGAGATAACAACATTGGTGAGTGATCAGATCCTGGTTTTACCCTCCACCTCAAAGTTAGGGAAAATATCTTGTAAATTTTGATTCCCTAAACATCTATCTATTCTTTTGAATATGCAATCTTCATCAGATCTCCTATTCCACCAAGTAAAAGTGCTACTAATAAACCCCAAGTCTATCAGCTAGCAAACATTCAAGCAGTGTGCAAAGTCCTCGAACTAGCAAGCCTCCATACTTCTCAGTCTCATCAAGAATCACATTAAAATCACCTACCACAATCCATGGTGAGTTCATGTTTGTAGAGATATCATACGGATCATCCCATAGATTAATCCTAGTTCTCCTGTCAGTACTTGCATATATCATGGTGATATTGACATACTGAAGAGAATCTTGATGTGTTAACTTTAAAGATGAAAGCTGCTCAGTGTCTCCTGTGACTTCTGCTTGAAATTCCTCCTATAAAAACACCCAGATTTTGCCATTTATATTGTGCCAAGCAGTATCCATGCCCAGCCGCATTTTGTACATTTCAATGTGTCTGAAGTGTTGAAAAGGCTCCATCAGTGCTATATAATTGAACTATTTTTGTCTATGCATTAAAACCACTCTCTCAAAGGCTTGATGAGTGTTAACAGACCTAATGTTCCATATAAGTGAGCTATTCATTGTAAACTTCCTTTGGCAAGTGCTTTCCTTGTTAATACACCACCTCCTGCCTTAGGTGGGGCACATTTATCTCTTGCATGTTTGTTTTGTTTCCTTTCTTTCTTTGCTCTTGCAACTTGCTTTGGTGATAAATCTTCGGTATTTTATTCAATTAAGCATTTTGTTGTAATGCTTGCATTATCTACTTCATCATCATCATCACATATCTTATCTTCCTTCATACTGTCTGCACTTTTGACTGGCTAAATGTTTGATGGGGAAGCATCTGCATTATTTTCTTTTCCTTTAACAATATTGGTAATCTTGGCTTTCTGTTAGGTTGTTGCTCCTGCATGTTGGACCTTCTTCATCCCATTATCTATGCTTTTTTATCCCTTCTCCATGTGTTGTACCTCCTGTGTAGAGGATATGCATTCTGCTACTTTTTTTTCAGTCCCCTATGGCATCTCCTTGTTCTTATCAGGTGGTTCTTGTGAAGTATTCTAAACTGATGTTCTATCTTCTTCTGTTGGTATACCATTCTGTTGATCAGAGGTAGCAATGTTCAGCATCTCAATAGTTTGAGATGTGTCCTGTTCATCGGAAACGAGCTCCTTGTCCTCCTTACTGTCATGCTCTTTTACATCAGTTATTGTTCTCTCAGACTTCAGGATCCTTTGATTTATTCTCCATAATCACATATTGTTTGGACAGTGCTAGTGCAATGATCTTCTAGATAAATAGTTAGCACTTCTGGAGCCCTTAATTGATTTTGTACTATCAAATATTACCCTTACATCGTTGATGTCATGACCAAAAAAATTGCAACCAGATGAATATTATAAATGCATTCTTAAATTACAAAAAGTAAACATTAAGTTATACAGTCTTGATACTTCATAAATCAACTTCTATGGTAAATATCTCCTTCAGGGAGAAACTCATTAACATCCGAATATTTTGTATTAAAGCGGCAACCACATAATTATTTCTTTCTTCAGAAAATTTTTGTACAAATTGTTATTTCCTTCTGGGAAATCTGTATGTAAACATAATATATTAATATGGTTATAGTAGAAAGTATTCTACAAAATTTGTATTAGTTTGCCTTAGAATGATACATAATAAAAGTATCCAAGATGATTTGACGTACGACAGATACGCGTAGCAATGACCTTTATACCACAAAATAACATGTATATCCTTTGTTATTTTATCTCTTCAGAAGGTGTGTTATGGTATTTTTTTCATTCACTTCGGGGAATGAAACTTGATCATTTACATGAGCTTTATACATAATTTTCAACAGCTCATTATTTCTCTCAACTACAAGAAAACAACGCTTCAATATATTTCTCAAAGTTTTTCTGCTTCGGGAGAAAATTTAGTTTTACTACTTCGAGAGTAAATTTCAAAGTTTACCTTTTTGGGAGTAAATTTCAAAGTTTACCTTTTTGGGAGTAAATTTCAAAGTTTACCTTTTCGGGAGTAAATTTCAAACTTTGCCACTTCGGGAGTAAATGTCAAAGTCTTACTACTTCTTGAGTAAATTTCAAAGTCTTACTACTTCAGGAGTAAATTTTAAACTTAATTATTCTACCTCTTCTGAAGGTGAGGCGTGATATTTTCACAACCAAGAGCACGTCTATATTTTATAATCTTTACTAAATAAATATCATCACGTTCACTTCAGGAAATGAATCTGTATTTGTAACGTTTATCAAAAGTTCTCAGTTTTCAAGAATGGAACATAATCATCTATATTTGCCTTAACCATATAAAATTATGATCGCTTAGAATCTCTTTTAAGATATCGCTACTTCAGGAGCAAATCAAGGTATGCATATAATGTCTATATCTTTAATTGCAGTTGTAACACAACTATGGATATATTATCACTTCTGGTGATTAATGAAGACATGAAATATATTACCACTTCTGGTAATTATAGGCATTAACGAATTAATCATAACAAGCTTATTAAAATACTAGCAATATCGCATGGGCCGAACATGTCTATTCACTTTCATTAGCCAGTCTTTAAGGTTTGTATTTTGAAAATAACTTTTAAAAACATTCTAATTGTTATTATATATAGCAATATATACAAAATGTATTTTATGTACCATGACTTTAGTTATAATTAAAAAAAGGAGAAAAATTAAAAACATATGATGGAATTAAGTCTTTGAGATGGAAAGAGTCCGACTTTTTTCTCATTGTCGAAAGTTCTTGGGAAAAGGGTTCAAAACACACTCAAACTATGGCCAAAGTTGCCATAACACACCTAAACTTTGCGGGGGTCCTATGACCCCCCTGTACTTATTTTTTGTGTATTTTGTACGCCTTTGTATGGTGACCTGTACAAGCGATTGTATCTACTCTCTTTGAGTGCGTAAGATTCCATATAAAAGTGTATATAATACACAAAAAATAAGTCCAGGGAGGCCATAGGACCCCTGCAAAGTTCAAGTGTGTTATGGCAATTTTAGCAAAATCTAGGCAAAGAAATTACTGTTCATCTTCTTCATAGAGAACTGGATTGAAATTTGATCCTAATGCAATTCAAATCTCAACCAAACATCACCAAATTTCAGATTCGAATTCCTCTCGATGTTCCGGTTCTTTTGATATATCACCCACTCGAAATGGAGCTCATTTGCGGCAACCCGAAAATTCGAGTTCGAAGCTTCAAGTTTTGTTCATGGTAGTCATGGAGTCATTCAGTTCTTCTTCACGTTCCAGACGTCTTCTAAGCTCGAGTTCGACAAACAATCAGCAACCAAGAATTTTATTCATCAAATTCGGAATTTGAAGACCCGTATCTAAAGTTCAAGTCGAAACTCGACGTCCCTAATGGAGTTTCTGTTTACTGGTTCTACTATCTTAATCCACTATTATTAATCATGTTTTCAATGTTGACAATGTCACAAATCCTATAGACTATCGAAAAAGAACCGTTTGATTTGGTCGTTACAATGAAGTTTTTTTGGGTTTGAAATTTTGGAAAGTGGAGAAATGAAAAATACCCAATTGAAGAATAATTAAACCTTTTAAACTCAACACAAAGGAAAGCAAAAGGCACAAATTCTTGAACAGGCACAAACTCAACACAAAAGGCACAAAGCAAAAGGCACGATAATCGAAAGAAAAATTAGCTCTAGCGACTGGAAAAAATTTTGGTCAATATAAGTGCACTTATAACGACTGGATTCATCTCCCTTCGTTTAGAAGTAGTCACTAAAAATCAAATTTCCTGCAGTGGAGCGCGTGCATACACTCAAACGAGTTTGCGTGACTTTGTCCATTTGAAAGTGTAGATAATACACAAAAAATAAGTCCAGGGGGGTCATAGGACCCCCGCAAAGTTCAAGTGTATTATGGCAACTTTGGCCATAGTATGAGTGTGTTTTGAACCCTTTTCCCAAAGTTGTTCATCGAAGTGAAAAAGAAAATTAGTAAGAATATAAGGGAAAATTAATATTTTGATTCTAGATTTTTTCTTTTAAATTCTTTAACATATTATATGTATATCGACAGGTTGATATCCATTTCAATTAACTAACTGATTTTTATTAAATTAATTAAAAAATATATTATAATTTTTTATATTAACAATTATAGATAAAAAAAATTGTTACAAAGAAATCAAAATTAGAAAAATATATGTTATATCGTAAATCACCAAATTTTAGTTCCGAAATGAAAATATAAAGTAATAAATTTTACAACTGTAAAGAAACAATAATCAGAGACTGGAAAGGAGAGTAAAATAAGTAAAGTATTGACAAAGAAGGAAAATGTGGATAAAATTCACTCCCTCCCTTCACTTTTATTTGTCCACGTTAACATATCAAAAAAATGAAATTTTTCTTCTTCTTATTTTACCCTTCACATTAATTACTCATTTTCAAATCATTTTCTGAGGCCATTGAGATTATACACTAATAAATATGGATATTATGATAAAATATATACTTCATTTATTAATTCTTAAAGAATGTGAAAAGTCAAAGTGGACAAGTTATGTATAGGAGAATTAAAATTGAAGTACATACGTGTATACACAAGAAGAGAATAAATACTCGGTCTTATGACATATGTCCAAGTGATAAAAAGTAGTTGGTTAAAGTGTATAATTTATATAACTTTTGATACAAATTTGCATTGCTATTGTTCGTCCTCTCTTCACGTTTAAAGTATTGATAAAGAAGAAAAACATGGATTAAAGTCACTCTCTCCCTTCACTTTTACTTGTCCACGTTTACATATCAAGAGAAAGAAATTTCTGTTCTTATTATTGATTTTACCCTTCGCACTAATTACTCATTTTCAAATCATTTTCGAAGGCTATTGAGACTTACACCAATAAATATGAATATTATGGTAAAATATATATTCCCTCCGTCCCATATTACTTGTCACTTTTCCTTTAATTAATAATTAGTACGAAACCTCAATTATGTTGATTGTGTATAAAGATAACGACTACGCATATATTTGTATACATGTTATCCTTTTTCTTATATTCCTTTATTTATCATGGGGACCATCAAGCTAGGCAACGCAAGAAGAGTGGGGAGAATCATGCAGAAGGGGTTGGTCATTAATTTTCATGGAATTAATTAGTGTAATTAAATCTTTCTCATCTTACCCTTAGTAATAAATGTTCTTGAAAATAGTCAATTTTGATTAGAATGTATTTATTGGAGAGAGATCGGGGTAAGATAGTAAAATATATCTTTTATTTCTGATTTCTTAAGGGGCGTGCAAAAGGGAAAGTGACAAGTAATATGGAACAGATAGAGTATATATTTTACGATAATATTCATATTTATTGGTGTAAGTCTCAATAGCCTTCGATAATAATTTGACAATGAGTAATTAATGTAAAGGGTAAAATTAATAATAAGAACACACAAATATTCACTCATTAATTCCATGGAAATTAATGGCCACCCCTTTCTGCATGATTCTCCCCACTCTTCTTGCGTTGCTTTTAACTACTGGCCCCATGATAAATAAAGGAATATAAGAAAAAGGATAACATGTATACAAATATATGCGTAGTCGTTATCTTTATACACAATCAACATAATTAAAATTTCGTACTAATTAATAATTACCATATTGGTTTCTTTCTCTTGATATGTTAAGGGATAAGGCACCGTTAACCCCCTGAACTATACCCGAATTTTCTACGACACACCTTACCTTTCCCAGGGTCCTATTACCCCCCTAAACTTATTTAAAACGGAATAATTACCCCCACAACGCCGATGCCCACTCATATGGGAGAGTGACATACACTCTCCTTTACCACATGTGTATTTATTTGTTTTCTTCTTTTTTTTTTAATTTTTTTTTTTTACGTGTCAATTTTTTTTAAAATAAAAATAAAAAACTAAATTTTCATTAAAAAAAATGAGTTTTAAAACCCGTCTTTTTTTTTAATTTGAAAATTTGATTTTTTTTAAACCCATTTAAAAAAAAAAAAAAAAACTAAAAACATGGATTAAAAAACTGAATTTTCTTTTAAAAAAAGGATTTAAAAAAAAATTGAAAATTTGTTTTTTTTTTAAAACCCGTTTTTTAAAAAGAAAAAAAAAACTGAAAAATGATTTTTTTTTTAAATATGGAAAAATGGATTTGTTAAAAATATGGAAAACTTGATTATTTTTTTAAAATGTCTTAAAAAATCTTGATTTTCATGATTTCATTTTCTTCGGACACTTTTATTTTTCAAATAAAATCCGGAAAAGTGTTTTTCTTGCCAAAATGTGAAAAAAACTGAATTTTTATAAAATTTTGAAAAAATTAATTATTTTATTAACATGTGGAAAACCCGTTTTTTAAAACTAAATGTGAAAGACTAGATTTATTTTCAAATTTTTAAGAAAATGCAGATTTTTAAGAAAAAAAAAAATTAAGTTTTCCCCTTTTTTATGTTTCTCACTCTCTCAAAGAGAGTGAAACACACTCTCTTTGCCACATCAGCATTTAGGGGGGTAATTATTCCGTTTTAAATAAGTTTAGGGGGGTAATAGGGCCCAGGGAAAGGTAAGGTGTGTCGTAGCAAATTCGGGTATAGTTCAGGGGGGTAATGGTGCCTTATCCCATATGTTAAATAGACATATTTTTTTAGTAATGTGGTCAAGCTAAGTAATATGGGACGAAGGGAGTACTTCATTTATTAATTCTTAAAGAACGTGAAAAGTCAAATATAGTGATGTGGCCGAGTAATATGGGACGAAGGGGAGTACTTCATTTATTAATTAAAGAATGTGAAAAGTCGAAGTAATGTGGCCAAGTAATATGGGACGGAGGGAATACTTTATTTATTAATTCTTAAAGAACGTGAAAGTCAAAAGTGAACAAGTAAAAGTGCACGGAGGAAATAAATTTGTGTAGGACAATTAAAATTGAACTGCATACGTCTATACATGAGAAAAGAATAAATATTCAGCAAGAACATGAAAAGTCAAAGGCGAATAAGTAAAAGTGCACAGAGGAACTAAATGTGTCGGAGAATTAAAATTGAAGTGCACACGTTTATACATGAGAAGGGAATAAATATTAAGTACTATGACATATGTCCATGTGGGATAAAAAAGTAGTTGGATAAAGTGTACAAGTTATATAGCTTTTGGTACAAGCATTCATTGCGTGTACAATTTATGAAGTTTTTGGTACAAGGATAAATAAGCCAAGTTTGTGTACAACTCAAATAACTTTTTGTACAATTCTTTTAAGCTGTGTTCGTCCTCCTTCGCGGCTTATATTATATAATAGAAACAGCATAATAAGCTCAAGCATACTTTATTCACCAGAAAAGATGTCCCAGTTAACTAGGCATAACTTTTGATGCTATCACGACACCAAATAAGTGTATGATTATCGTGTAGTTGGGTAATAGTATAAATTGATGGCGGAGAAAAAAAAGAAACATCAAGAGGAGTTTTGATTTAACACTATTCTACACAAGCACATAAATATGTGTGTAAAACAAAAGTCCCGGATGAGATATGAGCACAACCAGTAAACTAAACATAGAAATAATTTAGCGAAATATAGTCATGCGTATATATGTACAATCTGAACTAAAAGAATTGAAAGTATCCGGCAAGTCACGTCATTATTCTTGCAAAGGAGAAACTGTTCATACTTGGATCTGGAAAGAAAAATTGAGTTTTTTTTAGGAAGAAGATATAGTACCTGACTGAAGCAGATAACCCTCAATTGGTTAGAGATTCGTGCTGATAACGTGTTATAAAATAATAAATCAGAAGAAGAATATTATAGTGAAAGGCAGAGGAAAAAGGAGAATTCTTTTATTTCTTTTGAGGGATGATTTTACACTAAAGGAAATTGCTATATTTATAAGGAAAAACTGACTTGATCTCAAAGTCACTAACCCTAATTTTTCTCCTAAAATAAATAAATAATATTTATCTATAACATTTACTTTATTGTAACTTATCTCCATTAATGACAAAATTTTAGTAAAATGGGAAAAAATAATTTATTGCGTCTTAAACTTTTACAACAACAAATAATTCGAGACACCTATTTTTAAACCATTACCGATAATTTGAGACGGAAGGAGTACATTCAGGGGCGAATCCAGGATTTCATGAGAATGGGTTCACCATTGCTTTAAGATAAGATATAATTTTTTATGGGGACATCGACTTCCTGAGCAAAAGATAATTAATTAAGGGTATCGCACCCTTCCAAATTTGTAATAACATAGAGGAATCACACCCCTTTCGCATTCAAAAATAAGGGAATCACACCCTTCCAAATTTGTAATAAAATAGAGGAATCGCACCCCTTTCGCATTTCAAAAATAAGGGATCACACCCTTCCAAATTTATAATAAAATAGAGAAATTACCCTTTCGCATTCAAATATAAGGGAATCACACCTTTCACATTTATAATAAATTAGTGGAATCACATCCCTTTTGCATTCAAAATTATAGAGAAGTGTTCATTACCGTCTATAGAGCTCGAAATTTAGTGCAAATACGATCCAAGAGGTCCAAAACTTTACGGTCGCAGTGCAAATGGTACTTCTCCTTCAAAACAACATGATGAGTCCAACCTAAAATTGAAAATTTTTCAAATTCCTTAAAACCCATAAACCCCAAAACTCAAAAAATTAATAAAATTCAGAAACCCAAATTCAAAAATCAATAAAAAGACCAAAAGGGTGTTCGAAATTCGAATTCAAGACTTACCGGATACCTTGTTGTTCTGAGATATTTTGTTTTGGGATTAGAGAATAATACTATTACAGAGAATAAATATGGAAATGGAGAATAGATTTTGCCTTTTGAAACTTGGGACACTAAGTTTACTTGATGGATTTTGATAGGTTCATTGTTGGCTTGCAGCTTAGCTATCAACTATGGGTTTCTAAGTTTTTTGATTGTCATGATTCATGAGTTCATCGTTGCAGTGCAGCCATGGAGTTTTTTCTTTTTTTTTTTCTTTTTTTTTTTTTTACACTTTTTTGGACTTGATATAATTAGAATTAAAGGAAAGAAAAGTATATGATGCAATATGAAGTAAAAATATTTTTTTACTTGAGTAATAATATAAAAAGGAAGGTAAAAAAGTAGCTTTAGAAAATAATAGTAAAAATTAAAAAAACTGCCCGAGCTGGGGATTGAACCCGTGACCTTGAGAATACAAAGATAACCCTTGACTAGTGCTCCACTCAACCTATTTTGACAATGTGTTCACTTAGTTAATATTAGATATATTTTCAGAATTATATACATAATATATCGAGATTAGTCGAGTGACCATGTGTTCACATGACCCAAAATTTACACACAAATTCGCCCCAGAGTACATTCCATCCATTTCTAAAACAACACGAAGCTTATTTCGCTCATGATTCGTGTGCTGTTCTCTAGGGGTGTTCAAACGAGACCGAAAAATCGATCCGAACCGATAAACCAAGTCAAACCGATTTAATAAACCGAAAACCGGCTCGGTTTGGTTTGGTTTTAGATTTTTAAAAACCGATAACATTTGGTTTGGTTTGGTTTTACCCATAAAGAAAATCGAACTAAACCGAACCGAACAGATAAATATGTACATATTTAAAATATTATATATATTTATATATGTTAATTAAACTTTATGTATTTTTTAACTTCTTCATAATTTAGGACATCCAAGAAAAAAAGTCTAGCCCATATTCCCCAAGCCCATTTACGTTTAAAGTCTAGCCCATTTACTGAATAGTTAACATAAATAATTTTTTCCCTCATTAGATTTTCAATTCCCTCCCAAACCCTGTAGACCGCTAATCCTCTATTCTCCTCTCACAATAACAATTAAGTACAAGAAGCTTTAATCCTCGTAAGTCTCTAACTTTTTCTTCCCTTTTCTTTTTTGGTTACTTTTTGCATGTTCCCTACTCTTTGTTTGTGTAATTATTTTTGTGTCTTTGAAGTTTTACTTGAATGAATTGCTTCTCTAGTCTTTCATCTTGTATGTGTTTTTAATTTTATTTCTCTGTTATTTTAGATTTTCTCCACTCGATTTAGGTTTTTTCTGATTTAGTTTTTATCTAATGATTTTGGATTTCTCTATTTATTTAGATTTTCGGATACTTTTTTCGGATGGAAACTACAACTACTCAAAAAGAGGTGGAGCCGATGGAGGTAACCAACAAAGTATCTCCAACTACTTTGCCGGAACTCCGAGCTTGACGGTGATAAAACTCGTGATATTACTTCCAATCATGCTAAAAAGCGGAAACAAACAACTCTTTGCCACCCTGATCGTAGCCTTGTGAGTAGTGACAGGAGAACATCCGGCGTTTGGAAACACTATTCTGAATATCTTGATAAATGGGGTAAGAAAAGGGCGAAATGTAACTACTGTACTAGTAACTTTGCTTCTGAAAGTACGAATGGGACCTCAACGCTATGGAGACATTTAAATGAGGTTTGTCCTACTTCCCCTCTTAGAATTATTGACAGAAATCAATCAAGAATCAAGGTAGTTAAAAAAGGGGAACAAGCATATAGTACATGTATTGTAGAAAAGGTTGTGATTAACGTCAATGAGATTAGGAGAGCCATTGCTAAGTTTGTCATTATTGACGAACAACCTTTTAAAGTTGTTGAAGGAGAAGGTTTTAGGAGATTAATGGCAGTTGCTTTGCCTAATTTTCAATTACCTTCTCGCTTGACTGTTGCTAGACAATGTTTGAAAATATATCAAGAGGAGAAAGAAAAGCTTAAAAAGCTTATTCATAATCAACGTGTATGTGTTACTAGTGATACGTGGACATCACTTCAAAATCTAACTTATATGGTTGTCACTGCCCATTGGATCGATGATGAGTGGAATCTGAAAAAGAAAATTCTCAACTTTTTCCAAACATCAGATCATAAGGGTGAGACAATTGCTAAGGGGATTGAGGCGTGCTTATTTGATTGGGAAATTGAGAACATATTCACGGTGACCTTAGATAATGCAACTGCTAATGATTCTGCAATTAAACACTTGAAGAGAAGAATTGAGGATTGGAAAGGAGGCATCTTAGGAAATGAGTTCTTACATGTTAGATGTAATGCTCATATTCTAAATTTGATCGTGAAAGAAGGACTCGGTGAACAAAATGAGTCTATTTCTCGGGTAAGAAATGCTATCAAATATGTTAAGTCCTCGATTTGGAAGGTTTGATTCCTTTAAGTCGTTTGTCGAGAAGGTTAAGATTGACACTCATGGTCTTTTGACTTTAGATATTGAGACTAGGTGGAACTCCACATATATGATGCTAGATACGGTTTAAAATTTGAAAAGGCATTTTCAAGAATGTAAGATGATGATCACAAGTACCTCAGTATTGTTTAGAAACAAATAATGTGGGAGGGCATCCATCGATAGATGATTGGAAGAATGTTAAAGTTTTCATTAAGTTCCTTGAGATTTTCTACCGAGGTAACTTTGAAATTCTCGGAACTTCATATGTTACTTCCAATTCTTTCTTCCATGAGATCTTTAATCTTCAAAAGATAATTTGCAAATATGTTCGTAGTGAAGATTCTATTTTGAGTGGCATGGCTAAAAGATGGAGCTTAAATTTAACAAATACTGGGGTACTTTTGAAAGTATGAACAAGTTATTATTCATTGCTGTTGTTTTGGATCCTCGATACAAGTTGAAATATGTGGAATATCTGTTTAAAAACTCTTATGGTTGTTTGGTGGGAGCTGAAAAATCGAAAAAGGTGATGGATACTTTGAGTCGCTTGTATGATTACTACATGAGTTCTTTTTGTGGGACTCATACCGATAAACTTGGTGGTCAAACAAGCTTGAATGATGAAATTGATACCATGCATAGTGACGAGATGTGGCAAACACAATGGGAGAAATATTTGGCGATGAAGACAATACGAAAATAAATCGAACTTGAGAAGTACTTGTTAGATGATTTGAAAAAGACCAAAGAGTTAGATATTTTGGCTTGGTGGAAAGTTTCTTCGGCTAGATATCCAATTATTTCTAGGATGGCAAGAGATGTTCTTTCTATTCCTATTTCTCTTGTTGCTTCCGAATCGACTTTTAGCACCTGATGATCGGATTCTTGACTCTTATCGAAGTTCTTTATCACCAAAGACAGTAGAAGCTCTTATTTGCACTCAACAATGGTTAAGATCAACTTCCAAAGAATGCAAGCTTGAAGATCTTTTAGAAGAAATTCAAAAACTTGAGATAGTTGAAAAGGGTAAATTTTCATATTTAACTCTTATGAATATGTCTTTTATGTTTTAAAAAGTTTTAAGGCCTACTTTGTTAAACTTTTTTCTTTCTTTTTTCAGAATATGCTGGCACTACCTTGAGCATTGATTAGTTTGGATGTTGCAATTGAAATTCATGGTGCAACTGTTTGGCTCTTTGGTAGTTAATTTTCAGGTTGTTGTTGCTGTTTCACCAGAAGTACTTTTGGGTTATGCTATTGACTTGTTTTTTGTATTTAATCACACTTTTATGCAAGCAATTAAATGATCTTTCAAGCAATTAAATGATCTTTCTCTGGTGATAGTTGGGTATATGGTTCTTTTGTGTTGATCATTCGGAGGACTTTTTAAAGACCTTGTTATTTTGTTCAACTTGATTAATAGAAAAGTAATGTATATAATTAACCTTTTATGGGCTAGCGTTCTTAATTTTGTGGCTGTGGAGGTTGTACTACTCGTGGATAAGATTAGTGTTGGCATGTAATAGATAACAATGTTTTCTTCTGTCCTCGCTATCTTTGAATGAGTTCAGGTATCTTTGAAGATTAATGGCAGTTGCTTTGAAGTTCTACTGATTTGCAGTATGAAGGTAGTATATATTTGACATGAGCCTGGATGGAGCGACATGGGTAATGATAAGGATTCATATATATCCGATCCCAACTTGCTTGATATTAGGCAGCGTAATTGTTATTGTCGTGAGTATTACATATTAGATAATGTAGAACCTACACTGTTAGTGCAAATAACAAGTGCAAGTTTGTAAATAAGTTTGTCAATTTTTTTGCATTATAAAATATATTATTACAACCCGTTAAAACCGAACCAAACCGATAAAACCGAAACCGATAGAATTTATACTATAATGGTTTGGTTTGGTTTGAATATTAAAAAAACCCACCTTAATTGGTTTGGTTTGGTTTTAACCAAAAATCGAGTCAAACTGGACCATGAACACCCCTACTGATCTCCAAGTATAAGTTTGTAATCAATGAAGTATCAAAATTCCATATTTGATCTACAGTCAAAAGATTAAAGACGACCACAATTTGCAGTAACCTCTCAAGAAAATGCAGTACTAATGAACCATTATAAAATATTACTAGTCAAAAAAAAATTTCATTTAATAGTTGAGAATTAAAAAACCAACATACATAGTGAAATGGCTGGTTTGTAAAATCACCTAGTAGTACAAAAAATCGATAACAATCGATTACTAGAGGCATTTACATGGTGTTAGAATGGTCTACTCAAACCAATGGCGAAAAATCCTATTAAATCTTGCCTGTACGGTAAATACGATTTTCTCCTATTCTTATCAACTTCTTTACCCTCTCTATTTCGTACATAATAAAGTGCCTGTTGAGTAGCCGCCGGCGCTGGTGACCCCTTCAATTTTCCGGCCAGCTTTGCTTTTCCTGTTTTGTCTTTTATCGCCTTTTCCTTTTCTTGACTGATTTGGTTTGTTTTTTTTTTAGCCGAGAGTTTATCTGAAATAGTCTCGCTATCTTTCAAGATAGGAGTAAGGTTTGCATATACGCTATTCTCAGCAGAACTCACTTGTGAGATAGTACGAGGTATGTTGTTATTTTCTATCGCCTTTTTTGGTGGGAGAAATACGAAACTATCCTTCCCGTCGCTATTACTCCTCTGTAACAAATCTCGAATCCTAGGCCACCGTTTCGACGCCGATCCTGTTGATTTACTCTTCTTACATTTTCCCGGTGACGGCTCAGTGATCTTCGGCTTCCACACACAATATGTTCCCTCAGGTATCGACTCCAATTCATCGGCCTCCGACGAAGTCGATGATTCCTGTTCTTCAAGAAATAAATTCTTCAAAGGAATACGAATTGAACTAGCAGACTTATCATCGTTAACTTTCTTAGAATCCGCATCAGGGGTTAGTAATAGATCGCGGTTGAAAACAGGGAAAATTGACTGGAATTTAGTTTGACCGTCGTTGTAGATGAATTCCGTGGTATCAGGATTTTCACTGACCAAAGAGAATTCAAAATCTTCGTCGCCACTGTTATCTCCGTTAAAGCTATTGTTCTCCGATGACTGAAATTCATCGGAGATTTTAGCGGCCATTGCTGCTAAATATCCAAAATTATTAAAGCTGGGGCATAAATAACCATCTTCTCCGGTTTCCTGCATGTTTGTTTTGCGTGATGAGTTTAGTTTCGTTTCTCTGTAGGTTTATGCTTGAATCTAAGGTAGAGGGGAATTTTTGTTTGTTTGTTTGTAATGTTCTGTTCTCTGCTGGGTTTTATATATAGGATTTTTTCCTTGATGAAAAAGAGACTTGAGGGCCCACCATTTCACACGTGTGTTTCTAGAACTGGGGGAGTTTATGTTAAGTGTATTTCCTGGTAAAGATCATTTATGGTTACATTTTAATTTCTTTTCCTTTCTTGCCACGTTCTTTTGTCACGTATTACGTCATTTCAGCCTATTAAACAAGTTACTTTCCTTTTTGAGTTTCCCTTTCTTTTAAACTTCTGCGGTTTCATATTACTCCCTTCTTCCCAATATATATTCGATGTCCGAATTTTGAGTCAATCGAATTATATTTTTCAGTGGCGGATCTACTCTATGGTCCATGGGAGCTTGAGCACCCATTGCTTTTAGAGCCAAACACTATTAGTTACATAAGAAAGCTAGTAATCCATATAAATACATTAACTGAGTAGCCAGTCTCAATAGCAATTTTCAGATTAAAAATAGTTGAGCACCTACCATTTAAAAATTCTGGATCCGTCACTGATATTTTTGTTGTAATTTTTCAGACGTCGCATATTTTGTATTAATAATTTTTTAAAATTATTTTTAATTAATTTTTTTTATGTCTAAGTATATAATTAAAATTAAGAAGTTTGAAAATCTTAAAGCAAGAAAAAGTATCACATAAATTGAAAGAAAGAAAGAAAGGCTACATGATGTGTTTAACTGATAACCATATTTTAGCAAGAAGTCATTTGAAACGTGAGTTTTATATGCGCGGTGGAAAAGGGTCAGTATACTTTTACTATACTAGGTATTTTAATTATAAATTAAATCCTCAATTATATTTAATTATGTCTACTATTAGCTCGGCTCAGCTCAGCTCAGCTCGTTTTGAAACAAAGTGTGGCCACACTCAACTTGATTTAAGTTAAATTTTCGCTTGGCTCGGTCAATGTAACTTAAGCCTACTATATCATATGAGTAGGAGTATTCACCGTTCGGTTTGAGTCGATTTGGTTAAAATCAAAATCAAATCAATTTAGTTGATTTTTCAATTATTGAAATCAAATCAAATCAAATATAATACATATTTATTGTCACGCCCCGAACCATGGCCTGGACGTAACACGACACTCGGTGCCTTGCTGCATGTGACCGAGCGAACCACATGGCTTGCAGAGTCAACATGGAACGTATACTGATGCGAAATATAAATTAAACGTGCATGGTTTGTGAAAAACATGGAATCAATAGTTATAAGCCTGAAAATATATTACACTCTCCATCCCAAAAAGATTGTCTTCCTTTCTTTTTTAGTCTGTCCCAAAAAGATTGACACCTTTCTATATTTAGAAACAATTTAACTTTATGAGATGATTTATAGCCACACAAATATCTAAGCCTTGTTTTGGACCACATATTTCAAAAGTCTTCCTTTATTTCTTAAACTTTGTGCCAAGTCAAACTAAGATAATCTTTTTGGGAGGGAGGGAGTATATCATGAATGTGGAAATAAAATATAGGGGTGTAGCCAACAAGGCTAACGCAACTGAATATCTGACATGACATAACTGACTAGTCTAGTCTATGAAACCAAAAACATGAGTCTGACTGCTAAATGGTTTACCGAGACAAGGCCCCCGACATACTTTAACTGCATAACTAACATGAAATTAAAATAAAGATAACACCCCGAATAGAATGGGGCTTACCAATAGCTGATACGAGCAAAGTCCTAACGAGCTGATCCATTGTCCTGTAAATCTGCATCGTGAAATACAGGCTTCCAGGCAATAAAAGGGGACGTCAGTACACTTGAATTGTACTGGTATGTAAAGCAACTGAATGAAATAACAAAGCATGACACATGAAATAATAATAGCTGTAACTGAAACTGAATGAAAGAACTGTAAGTGGGGTGCTCGGGGAATGGGCAGCCCAATTCAATAACATGGATACATGAAGGAATCTGAAACTGAAACTGTAAGCTGGACATGAACATGAGCATCATCTGGCATGGGTATACTGTAACATGAGTAAAACATTTTTAGTACTTATATGTATATATGTATGTATGTATATATATGTGGAGAGTCTTAGTGTAACCGACAACATGGAATCACCACGCGAAGCCCGCAGTCTGGTACCTGGCTCGACCAGCAGAGCAATCACATACCTTGCCAGGGTATGAGACATGAGCATGACGTGAAATGGATCCAATTCAACTGTCTGAAGGTGTTGTCCTAATACGGCGAATCAACCCTTACCCTACGCTAGCGCACGTAGTGTCAGGCTATCTGAGTCTTCTCGGTACATCTAAGCTACTTCCAAAAACATGGACATGAACATGGTTATAATTGGCTTAATAGCCCATGATTTTCATGATATGACTTGTAACATGGTTCGTAAACATGGCTTATATACTTGATTCATAAACATGTCTTGTTTACATGGTTCGTGATTATAATATAGTATAAACATAAGTATATAGTATAACTTGCATGAAAACATGGATATCATATAGACTTCCTTGAAAATAAGCATTATAGTTCATATCTTTCATCTAAGAACCCGTGGAATGCAAAGTATGGGTTTCCATGGATTACGAATAGATTCTCAATAACCGGAATGGAATATTAATAACACCGTAATGAATTAATAATACAAACATGGTATATCATGGTACATGTACTTAGGGTTATCATAAATGTGTCTAGAACCCTAGTCTTTGACGAACTTTCGTATAATCATGGAAGAACGTGACGTGGGGAAGAACAATGATGTTCCCATACGTAAATAGAAACCCTACATACCTGTTAATGCTCCAAAACTTGTAACTAATGGTCTGAACTTGAGAAGAATCCCAAAAGGTTTAATCTTGAATCCTTGTGATGGGTTTTCTTGAAAACCCTAGGTTAGGAACAATGAATACCTATTTAGTAATCATGGATATATGTTAGAATTCACTTGGGATGCTTAGAATAGACTTAACTTGATGTAATTCTAATGGTGGGAGGAGAAGAACTTCATGCTAGGGCTTGAGAATATGAAAAGTGGGATTAACAACTGAAGTCCCGAATTTATACTGTTTTCTGAAGCGGGGAAAGTACGGGCAACAAGTACACCCGTACAATATTGTACGTCCCGTACAATGTAGGCGTACCTCATGTGTCAAATTCCAGAAATCATGATTTTTTGCTGGTGAGGTACGAGATGATAAGTACGGCCCGTACTTTAAAGTACGTCCCATATAAATTGTACGGGCAAGAAGTACGGCCCGTACATTCAGGCCATACCTGGAATGCCAAATTCCAGTGGTTCTGTTTTCTCCCCGGTGAAGTACGTCCTATAAGTACGGCCCGTACATTTTGACGAAACTCATACATTTACCGTTCCAAGGTAAATTCCCAATTCCAATACTTCCGTCTTGGTTTCTAAGTGTTGAATCGTGAATGTAACTTAGTTTGGAGGTACGAGGTGTTACATTTATCTATTTGGCTGTTGTCAGTTTGGTTCGATTATTAAGAAATCTAATGGTATTTCATCTCTTCTTTTTTTTCTTTCTACAATTAGAAAATAATTTTTCATTCTCTACCAACTTATAATCCTTTGCTATCATTTTATTATGATGGCTATAATTTTCTTTGATTATTGAGTAAATGTCTTGAGATCTATAAGTTTTAATTAGGTGAATAAAGTTTACAAGAAATATAAAATGAATATTATTTTTAACGTAATCATTCTTAGTTAACGACTAAAATAATCATGTTCTTGACGTAATAATGTAAAAGCTTTTTTAATAATATATAGATTATTTAATCACGATCATACACTTCCTTAAATCATATTTTTAGTTTAATATGAATGTTATTTTTAACAATTCATTACAGCTAAAATTATCATATTCTTGACTTAATAATGTAAATGTTATTTTTTATGATAGCTGTTAATCACGATCATAGACTTCCTTAAATTATATATTTTATTTAATAGAAAAGAGTCAGCTGGCCTCAGCTCGGGATGGGTCAAAATGTAGAAAAGCTCAATGAGCTCGACTAGGGCTCGACTCGAGCTCGGCTTGGTAAATACTCAACTCGGTTGGGTTCGGCTCGACGCCCAGGCCTAAATATAACAAATGATAACTTTAGAATATAGTTAAGGGCAACTTACATAAATGACTACATTTTGAGGGTTTTATTTTTAGCATAGCTACACTTTAGCTAATTACATTTCGTAGCTACAGTAGATTGCATTCACGCGCTACAATAGATTGTATTCAAAATTCAGATTTTATTGAAAATTCGACTGAGTCAGATTTCGTTGTATTCAAGTTCAGATTTCGCTGTATTCAAGTTCAGATTTCGCTGTATTCAAGTCAGATGTATTCAACTAAGTTGTATTCAAGTCAAATGTATTTAACTCAACTGTATTCATTTGTAGTTACTCACTGTATTCACTTTATTATATTTAAAATCGGTTGTATACAAAAAAATATCCTTCAAAATACACCCCAAAACACTGAATTTTGCATTGAAAAAATTAACGAATACACTCAAAAACTGAATACAAGAAATAAAATTCACTGTATTCATTTGTATACACTTCAAATTCATTATATTCATTTATATACAAAAAAGATCTTCGAAATACAGGCGAAAAATACCAAGAAACATGGTATTTTACACTAGAAAAAAACGAATACACTCAAAGTACATTCAAATCTGAGATACAAGAAATAAAATACACTTCCAATTCACTGTATTCATTCCGGTCAGATCTGGACAATAAAGTGTATTCAAAACTACACAAAATTCGGCCAGATCTTCAACAAAACGGAGCCACCAAAATCTATTATACTACTTACCGAAGCTTCAACAAAATAGAGCCACCTGTTTTTCATTGTTTCATAAGACCAAGTTTGTGTAGCTTCTATAGTTTAATTTTTCAATCTCTTGGTACAACATAAATATTTTCGAAAATACTCCATCCGTTCCGAAAGTAATTGTTTTAAGTTGCCTTTGAAGATGAAATATTATGAAATTTAACTTTAGCATCAAATTACAATTAAACTCAACAAATTCGAATAAAAAAACTCCAATTCATCAATAGATCTAATCTTAGAATGGAGAAAGCAACAGATCTGCAATCGCTGTATTTAGAGACGTAAAATGGCGACGGCGGTGGAAGTCGTCGAAAATCTCCATGGTGGCCGGCGGCGTCGGAGAGAGAAAAAGTGGCGGTGGTGGAGGAGGCAGTGGTGAGAGAGTTGAGGGAAACTATTGATACAATGAAATAAGAGGAAATGGGTTTTAAATTAGTTACCTTGTGTAATTGACATACAAAATTTAGCTATGAGTTGTAATTTGGGCAAAGCATAGCTACTAATTATAAATAAGCCCTAATGTTCTCTATACCATGTAGATTTCCCTATAGTTAAAGCTAGAGGAACAAATTTAGAACCTGTTTAGATTGACTTATTTTAGATGCTTTAAGCATATTTTTTTGTGTTTGAGTAAGATAAAAGAATAATTTATGTATTTCTTTTTAAGTCAAAATAACAAATATAAATCAAAAGCCCATAAGTTAGGATTTCTAATTTATAACTTATGCTTATAAGTCATAAATTATAATTCCATCCAAACAACCTCTTATACTTTTCTCTTCAAGTTTTTTTGACATATCACACCAGAATTCTGTTAAAATGATGAGCAATATTACATAGTTTATGAACGACAAGGCTATGAATAACTCCAAACTGTAATAGATGATAAAATAAAGATATGTTCTATATTAAATGTGTTATATAATAAAAGCAGTGCACTAAAGTAGTAAGGACAAATATAAGATATGAAGGAAGCTTTCGTATTCTCTGTGTGTATTGCTTTCTCCTCTATTTCAATACAAACCAACTACTATTTATAGAGAAAATAGTACTTGATGGCCAAGCCACTCATGTATAAACTTGATGGCCAAGTTTACGTGGTGGACATCCACCAATGATATATTTACAGCACTCCCCCTTGGATGTCCATTAATAGATGATGTGTCTCATTAAAACCTTACTAGAAAAAACCCTGTGGGAAAAAAGTCCTAGTGAAGGAAAAAGAGTACACGTATCTAGTTATACACTTTGAGAGTTGCCTCATTAAAAACCTTACCAGGAAAACTCAAATGGAACAAAACCTTGGTTAAGGTAAAAAGAGTACAACGCGTATTTACTCCCCCTGACTAAAACATCACATAATTCTTGAAGATGGTGTACTCCGATCTTGTATACCAACCTATCATATGTTGAGGTTGGTAGAGCCTTTTTGATCAGATTTGTCAAATGATCATTTGACGAACTACTCGATCATCTGCATCTTCATTCCTTAGATAGAGTTGCATCATTGCCAAGTGCATTCTTGACTTGCTTCATAAACCGTTGTTATCTTTCTATAATTTGACTGTCATGTAAAACAACATGGTATGACAGTAATCCTTCATGGAAATAGATAGCATATCTGGATCGAACTCTTATATCGATCAGATGAATGCCCTGTATATCCAAAACACTTGACAATATTTGTTAGGATAAACATATTCATATCAGGGCTTTCATTTGCAATATGCAATTGATCTTATTTCAATATCTCTATATAAGAGTGAAACGACATCTTGCTCATAGTTATAGCAGGATATATAAATGCATCAATTGCACAAAGATATGGTACTTCAGGACCAATTCAATTTTCTCATTTCAACTTCTTTTAGCAGATAAGCTACTGATTTTAAAAACTTTTCAAGAGCTCCAATAATATTCAAGCCATCATCAACTTGCACAACAATATGAAAAAATCTGATTATCATACAGAGACAAGGGTAAATATGGTCATATTTGTATCCTTCGTTAATGAATATTCATTAAGGCGATTTCAGTACATCAGCCTAACAACCTTGATTCATTTAATCCATTTAAGGATTATAAACAAGTTTCTCAAGAATTTGTATGTGCTTCAGGCATTTTGAATTCTTCAGAAATGTTTATATAAATTTTGTCAAGTAAACCATATAGGCTGTGACAGCTTCCATTAGTACAAATTGTGATATCTTCTGATGTTTGGTCTACATGTCCAATCGCTTACCAAGATGCATCATTTCACTTGGTAATTATTTATATGTCAACATGCTTTAAGAGACGTAGAATTCTGATTGTCACAACCTTATACTATATTGCGCGCTACATAGTATCAAAGATATCGTCGACGATATATCATTTGTATCGGTTCGTAATTCGACATAAATTACTGAGATCTCATCACTTCATTATTTTCAGGTACCTGAACCTCCCATAAGGTTTCATGAAGTGTTATGTCGTAGGCTCTTCAAGAGCACATTGCCTCTTTATTATGATCATTCTGATCATTTACTCCTTTCCTTTTTCAAGGATTATTACATTTGGAACCGATTCATCTACCATGCGTCATGCATGTTGTACAATTTGTCCATCAAAGTCGTCAATAGGAGCATTTGCAGCTGAAATATGAGATTAATTTTGGGTCAGCAAATACTTCTGGCATTTAACTTGAATTATCTTTTGAATGAGGATCATACTGATGATAATTCACAACAAGTTTCTTAGTTGCTTATTATCTCCCCCTCATGTTAGATAAACTAACATTATCCCCATTTCATTTGGGAAAATCCATTTGTGTGCACGTGGTAGATCCATTAATCATATACCACACATTAAAATCTATTAGATGAAAATATCTAGTTCCTGGACCGGAACCAATTATGAGGGGAGAATTTATCATAATTTATTGGTCTGTCGCATACAAGTGTCGTTGTATGCAATATATCATATCTCAGACCAACACTTGAAACTTTATTCTCATAAGCAATGGTTTAGCTATATTATGAGGCATCCAATGCCAAAACAGCTTGGATATAAACCAAAGATTATCAAGATGGATTGTCTTGATTACATATTCTGAAAATTGTGCTTCCAACTCAATTTTGAGCAAGCAACTTCGTAAATGTCAAACTTCCAGTTGACAATAAACGTATATGTGACCGTCTCATAGATGCATCTATTTAAGGCATCACATTGCAGGTGAAAGGTCCCACATTCACTTTTTATATTTTTCAGAATTTCGGGGATTCAGTCCCAACATTAAATGGCATAATCAACTTATCATGAGAACAAGCAACACAAACGAAATTTTGAAGAATCTTCTCGTTCTTCAATATATTCTGAATACTCAATTAGTATATCAGATTTAAATCAGGACAACCAAAAAGGTCATGTCAACTGATAAAATGATATGTACTAGTAAACTTCAAGTTTACCATAACGAATGTTATTTATTTAGTAAACTTCTGATTTACTATTACATGAGATTTTAATGTCATAAACTTCTGGTTTATTGTGGCATCTGATCTCATCATGCTCGGGTGATATTTCACATGCGTATTTCTTACCCGGTAACTTGGGGATATTCAATCTTCCAATCATTTGTAATCTCAATATGATCCGCATTTATTATTGCTAGTAAACTTCAGGCTTACTACAATTTATTTTCCGGTCATAACAATTACGATATAGGATAAATGGTGATATCATATATAAGCTCTTCGAGAGACTTCAATTTATATACCATAATCAGATATTATTTGTACACTGCTGATGTTATGATATTTGTAGATAAACAACCAGCTCTTCTAGAGCCTTTGATAATTAGTTTCTACTACCAAATATTACTTAGATACTGCTGGTATTATGAAAGAAAATTTGGTTAGACATTACTGGTGTCATGAAAGAAAACAATAACGAAATGGAAATTTATAGACAATTTTAAACTGTAAATTACGAAAGTAAACATTTCTAAACTTCAGTATTTCAAATATCTCCTTCAAGGAGATTAGCCATTAACATCAGAATATTTTGTATCAAAAGCGGCAACCACATAGTATTCACATCCTTCAGGAAGAGATACATTAGTTTTTATTTCCTTCAAGGAAATCAATAACAGCTAACCATAATGTATCAATGTGGTTATAGTAGAAACATTCTACTCTGCTTTCTTTTGCCTTAACATGATACTTAATATAATTATTCGAGCTGTTAGTACGTACGACGGGTACGTGTTGCAATGCCTTAATTTCATACCACAAAAATAACATGTATATCCTTTGTTATTTTATCTCTCCAGGAGATAGGTCGTGGTATTTCTCATTCACTTGGGAAAATGAAACTTGATTATTCAAATGTGCTTGCAATACGACGTTCATCAATAGCTCATTATTTTGCTCAAGCACAAGAAGACATTGCTTAAGAATATTTCTTAGATATTTTACTAATTCTTTCTGCTTCGGGAGTAAAGTTTCAGAGTCTTACCGCTTCAGGAGTAAATTTTAAGGTCTTACTACTTCAGGAGTAAATTTCAGAGTTCTGCTACTTCGGGAGTAAATTTCATAGCTCTACTACTTCGAAGTAGAGTTTAAAGCTATACTACTTCGGGAGTTGAGTCCAAAGTTCTACTACTTCGGGAGTAGAGTCCAGAGTCTTGCTACTTTAGGAGCAAATTTCTGAGTTTACTACTTCGAAAACAAAATATAGAATATTCAGATTATTACTTCGTAATTATTCTATCTCTTCTGTAGATGAGTCGTGATATTTTCACAACCAAATACATGTCCGTATTCATAAGATTTACTACATACCGTCACATTTACTTGAGGGAATGGATCCGTATTTGTAAAACTTATCAAAAATTCTCATTCTTCAGGAATGGAACATAATCATTCGAACATACCTTAAGCATATCAAATTGTGATAGCTTAGAATCTATTTTAAGATATTGCTGCTTTAGGAGCAAATCGAGATAGACATATGATGTAGATAATTTTCTTTTTCTCTAACACATCATCAGTTGTAGCCACAACAATGCACGGAAAATATTGTCACTCCTGGTGATCATATATTTCTTGCAAACTAACCTTTCCATGAATTGGGTACTTAATTTTCCACCGTGGTATCAAAAAATATACCTCCATAATTAATAAGATTGAATACATATAGTGGCTGCTAGAAAGCCTTATGCAATCCATTATTATAATGGAGATAATTTAAGTCCTTTGACATGTAATAATAGTAATACAAGCAATTTTCGGATATATCCAAGGCAACAATTCACGTTTAGAAAGATTCGCTATTAATTAAGAAAAAGAAAGTCGATATCTTCGAGGCTTTTAAAGAATTTGCTCGAGATGGCAGAGTTTCGTGCTGATAATATGTTGTATAATAAAAGCAGTGCTCTAAAGTAGTAAGGACAAATTAAAGATATGAAGGAAGCTTTTGTATTCTCTGTGTGTATTGCTTTCTCCTATATTTCAATACAAACCAAACTACTATTTATAAAGAAAATAGTACTTGATGGCCAAGCCACTCATATATAAACTTGGTGGCCAAGTTTATTTACAACAAAGTGATAATATTTGGACCTTTTCCTAGCGCACATGCCAAAAATACTTTTACTAGTATCTAATAGGTTATTTGTAGGGGTGTCAATGGTTTTTCAAAACCGATTGAACCGGTCGAACCGTACTGTATCGAGTTTGAGGTTCTTTTTAATAAAACCGAGGGTTTTAAAATTAATCGATAACCGTACCAAATAATTAGGGTGGGTTTTTTATTGTATAAAAAATACAGAACCGAACCGAATAAATACATATGTAGAAATATATTTTATATATCATAATTTATAATAAATAGCTTTAGATATTTTATCCTTGGGATGAATTTAAATGGAGAGAGCTATAACTAAAACTTAAACGTACCTGTTAACCCTATTGAAACAAAATACATAAAGTCTCGAACACTCCTCTTCTTTTTGTTTATATTTTCTAAATTTTTAAAGTTCTTATTCCAATTAGCAATGGTAGTAACTACATATAACTCGATATTGCAAATTCTTTCACTAATATTCTACATATAACTCGAAATTGCAAATTCTTTCACTAATATTTTTAGTACAATTACTCTTTCTCCACTGCCACTGGAACCTATATGACAATCACTACAAAAAAAAGGGTAATTTGCGGAGGTCAAAAGTTGAAATTTGCAGAGGTTTTAGCCTTTTCTGGCAACTAGCGGAGGCTAAAACCTCCGCGAATTGCAACTTTTAACCTCCGCAAATTACCCATTTTTTTTATAGTGAATTAATTTATATAGTTTTACTTTTTAATAATTTCTTATGATAAAAATAATCTTTAAACACCAATTATCATGTCTTGATACAATTGTTGGTTTGCCGCCTTGCTACGTGCAAGATCCATCAATCCATTGTATAGTTCTAGTTTTTAATAATTTTAATATTCTTTTAGAAGCAATGAATATACGTATTTATCGTGTAGTGTGTTCCTTATAAGTTATAAGTAGATGTCGTTGTATTTGTGAGAAATGTAGTGTTTTCAATTTGTTTCTTTAATAACTTTTTAATCCTTGTTTTTTGTAATGCATTAGGTGATTTTTAAAAAATACCGAAAATTAATCGAACCGTACCAATACCGAAGAAAAACCTATCTCATTGGGACGGTTTTCAAAAGTTTAATTTTGGTTATATATAGTAGAGTAACCGAAAAATTGGTTTGGTATAATTTTTTGCAAAAAACCAACCGAACCGAACCATTGACACCCCTAGTTATTTGTCTCAATTTGTATGATACTCTTTCCTTTTTAGTTAGACTAAAAAAGAATAACATATTTTTATAGTTAGTAGTAGTAATAATTTAACTTTAAACTTCTCAATCTACCATTAGCGATTTATAGCCACAAAATTTTTTATGACTTATTTTGAATCACAAATTTAATTTTTTCCCATTAAATTTCGTACTCAATCAAACGTCTTTACATAAATTACGATGGAGGAAATAGTAGTTTAAAAAATACATATCATGTCAACTTATAAAAGTGCATTGTATTAAGGGCAAAACAAGAATATCATAAGTTTAAAGATCTTCTAACTTTACAAATAGACAAGAGGCGGTTGCTCATGGTCAACACCCCCACCTATAACTCCAGGGTCATGGATAACTCCAACATAAGGGGATTAAAAGGGGTTCAAAGGGGAGGGGATAAAAAAATTCAGAAATATATAAATTATTTGGAATATAAAAAATTAAAAAAAAAAAAGGAGTACAAACAGAATACGTCTGGTAGCTGACATTTTTTAATTTTGATTTCTCTCCTACATAGCACTCAACGAATGATAGAAGTCCAAGTCGCGTAATTCATGCTGACCAAATCAGTGTAATTGCTCTTCATTTTTTCGGGTTATTATGTCACAAGTGTTTCAAAGTAAGTTTCAATAGGCGAGTCATACAATTTCAGCAAAAAAAGTCATAATAAATTTTAGGTGCAGTGACAATTACAATTAGGTGGTCAATCAATCCGTTTCCACTTACCCTCGAAAGAACCAGGTGTAACTTAATGACCCTTATGAAAAGAAAAAAAAAAAACAAATAAAAGTAGAAGACTCTTCGCAGTACTAACTTGAAATTATTCAAGTCATGTAGAAATGTTAATTCAATTTATAACCTAGGAACCAATATGGCTTTGGCTTTTTAGCTTAAAACCCTTGCACAGAGGCAATTCAGAATAATACTTATCCACACTAAATCAGTTAATTTTACCGTAACAATCATAAATTAAAGTGAGAACATACATTGTTCAAACATGGTTAAACGATAAATTTAAATGTAAGTTGGAGGAAATAATACAAACCATTACAATTTGAATCGGACAAAAATTATTTACAAAAATTACATCTACTTTATATTACTAGTTTTCAAATACTTGTGTTGTACGCGTTCACCATATTTGATCCGTACAATTTTTTAAAGATAATATTATATAATTAAAGTAAAAATAAATTAACACATGATACAGTCAGCTAAACAGAAACATAAGAAAGTAAACTTTTGTCTCATTAATACTGGAAACTGCAGCTTTGAACCTTGAAAAAGATGCTTCCAATAAGAACAGCAAAATCGAAAGCAAATTTATAAGTTGGGTTAGCAAATAAAATAGCATCTTTGAGAATTAGTGTAGAAGGTTAGTAGGTAGTCGAGCGTTGTCTAGTTCCCTTATCAGTATTGTTATTAGTACTCTCCTACTATCTTATTCTTCGATTTAGTACTACATGTTGTTTCCTTTGCTTCAGTTATCGTATTATTTGTTGTTGTCGCTATTCTCTAATTCTTGATTATTTTCAAAGATGGCTTGATCTTCACTACCGTATTTTCTTTACATACTTAATTTTTAGTATGCTTTACTTGAATCGAGGGTCTTTCGAAAACAACTTCTCTACTTCACAAGGTAGGGGTGAGGTTGTGTACACACCATCCTCCTCAAACGCACTTGTGGAATTACACTGGGTGTTCTAAGAAACGAGTTCTTGCATACTTTTATTTACAATACCAGCTTAAATTAATTATTTAATTAAACTATTTATTATCACACACACACATATATTTAGAATATACATTATATTTAATTCTGCAATTGGCTGATTAATTATATAATCAAGGTTGTGAAATCAATTAACATATCAAATTTACATAAAATTCCACATCAAAATATTTTTAAATTGTTCAAATTATTTATATATTTTTCTTTGTCAAAGTGGTTTAAAATCAATTGTATTTATAAGTTACGTTAAGATAAATCATCTAACATCTTAATTAACAGTCTAATTTAAGAGAGGACATGAAATATAAAGTTTGTCAAAAATTAAAAGGTAAAAAAAGAAGTGTGATACATGCATGAATTAGCATTTAAAGACTACTCAATTCCAGAAAATGGAAATTGTTTAGATACATGCATCGTAATAACTTCTCTAAAATTCAAAACAAAACTTTCATTTTCTCGGTCTCTATTTATTTTTTCTTTTGTTTCTCTTTTACACGCCCTTTGAGAAAATATTAATTAGGAAGGTTTTTAACTATTTTATCCTTATTTATGTCATAGGAAGTGTTTGTAGTCTTCAAGAATAATTACTACTTAGGGTAAAATGAAAAACATAATTAATTTTGTCCTGAACTTCTAAAATAATAAATAATTTGAGACAACTTAATTATTTTTTGAAGCGAATGGAGTAAATTCCAAGACATTTATAGTTTATATTCTTATACATTAAATGTCAAATGAATAATTTGGTGCTCAAAGGACATATAAGTCCATCAAATTTTTTGTATAGGGCATAATCTGTACCAAGTGGACGTATCAAAAGATAACACGTGGCGATGGTGACATGTCAGATTCGAGTCAGCAAGCGAGGGGCTTCGGGAAAGCATAACGACGCTCCGGAGAAGTAATTTGGTAACCACTATCGGAGACAGAAATTATAAAAGGCCTGGAGAAGCATATCAACTCACCGGTCAAATGTCATTTAATGCACAATCATTACAGAAGACCCACAAGATGCTTCCAGCCTTTATAACCTCTTAATTACCTTTTATTGCAGCATTAATATTGGTAATTAAGGGGGCATGATTTGTGGATCATGCAGCCCATAGCTCTAGTATAAATAGATGTTCTTATTCTATTGTAAGGCATCTGAAAAGATATATAAGAAATACATTGCTCTTATTTTGCTCGTAGTTCCTAATTGCTCTTATTCAATTAAGCAAAGTTTTGATTGTTCGCTTTCCCGGAGACTCTAGCTCAAAGGCTTCTCCAAGGGTCAGGCTATTCTAACTCCTTATTTTCAATTACATTTCGTTCATATTACGTTATATTGTTATTTTTCTCATTATTTCGGTCATATTGATCATGTGTCCTTGATCACGTATACAAATTCAACTGCACCGATTTTAGAGGTAAACAGTTTGGCGCCCATCGTGGGGCCAGGACAATTGTGGTATCATTGTGACCCTGTCAATTATACTTATTCTCTTTAGTTCTTGCTGTTAGATTCAATTGTTGCAGTTATAAGAAACACTATTGATGACCAAACTTATCTCACTACCGGAAACAACGATGGAACAACTATCCCGAAAAATGGTCTAAATCAACGGGTTACGGAGAAAACAACGCATATTGACAAAAAACCCCGAAAAAGCAATGCAGATCGTGAGAGAGCAGCAGCAGTCAATAATGAAGGGGATGGAATTCATGAGGCAAACTATCTCAACACTTTCTGGCAACCCAAACGTCGGAGTCAGGAGGCCTGTAGGGACACCCCCGACACCAACTATCGAAAATAAAACACCAAATGGATACCAAATAGAGGGTAGAAACATTGGGAATGGAGACACATCTGGGAGGGAGTCCGTCCCAGATGATCCTTTTCAGGCACAAGTCTTACAATTTATGAAAGACATCACTGATAAGATGAACAAAAATTCTAAGGAAGCGGAAAAGAACGTGAAGGAGCTTCAAGCCCATATGGATCAAATCCCGAGGGCTCCACCGGGCCTTGAGGGTCCGTTACAAAAATTATGTTCAGTTAGCTTACAAACCAGAAGCTGCCCCGGAGGTGATCTCGAAGAGATTTAAGATGTCGGACATCCCCAAGTATGACGGGATGACAGATCCGCAGGAGCACATAACGGTCTACACCATGGCTGTCAAAGGAAATGACTTGAAATGGAATGAGAACGAATCGGTCTTGATCAAGAAATTAGGCGAGACATTGGCAGGGACTTTAACTTGGTATTCTCTTTTGCCCGAACACTCTATTGATTCATTTGCTATGATCGCAGATATGTTTATTAAAGCACATGCTGGAGCCCGGAAGGTGCGAACGGGAAAGATATATATCTTTCGCATAACGAAGGGCATACCGAGTTGCTCGGTGACTCTGTCACCCCGTTCGAGAAGGAAAGGATGTTATTGCTCATGATTCCGGATGAATGGGCAGCTGAGGCTTCACTATGGGTCTTAACCCTCTGAGTTCAGTTGCTTCACGAAAACTCAAGGAAAATTTGCTAGAGTTCCAGGCAACAACATGGGAAGATGTTCATAATCGGTATACGTCGAAGATTCGCGTTGAAGATGATCAGGTAAATATATTGACATCTTCTACCGCTCGGAATCAAGGTCAATTGAACTTTGATCGAAGGAATTCCAGACACCAATTTGAACCAACTCGTTAGGACCACAGACTGACAGGAGGCAGGCGCGTTTCCAGAGCGAGTCGCTAGAAAACGACTTAGATGAAGAATAGTAATGTCTACGAACACTGGGGATTGTCGTAATAAGTACTGAAAGTGTATGAAGATGGCTCCAGGACAGTAAAAAAAGGCATTGTGACCAAAGGCATCATGTTTGTTAAAGATACTAGAGATAGCCCAAACTGGCTCCGGAATAAAGAAATGGACTGGGGACTGCTAGATCAACCCAGGAAAAAAATAGAAGAATTGAGAACCGGCTAGACCCAATAGATGTCAGTATGGGCGCAATTCTCTTGCGATGTACTTTTGTTGCAAAGTTTTAAACACATGTGTACGTTCAAGAAATGGAATGAAGCAAAATTAGCACCTTCTAAACATTCTCATATAGCTCTGAATGAACAAAATCATTCTTTAATTTGCTCACATTTAAAAGCAAATAAGGATTACGAATCCGAACAATTGTGCCCAAATGAACAGGCGACGTCCTCTTTATAAGCACCGAAACATAAGGGTCCTCTCTTATAAAGCTGTCCATTTAAATGACTAGAAGGCTGGATTAAAATTCCTGGTCATTAACATCCCCGACCTCTAAGACTGTGAGGTTATAAAGTTTTGGGTATAACTTAAAACCCTAGAGTCAGGAACTCTAAAATTAAAAGTTTCGGGTACAACTAAAAACCCAAGAGTTAAAATACAAAGATTAAAAGTTCTGGATGAACACTGAAAATCTGAGATCAAGCTTTCTATAGTGGTGGTACTTTTTCAAAGACTAACTAGCCGTTGACGAAAGAAAAACCAAGGGAGTCCTCATCTGAATCCCTAAGTCCTGCGCTCTTTTACCCTTGGCCCGGTTTTTGTGCCAGTTGGGTTTTTCTGGTAAGGTTTTTGATGAAGCGTATCGCGAGGGTGATTACATGACTTTCTGGCAAGAAGGGAAAAATCTTCCACTTCCCGATCACATCTCAACGAATAACCAGAAAGTGGAGGGACTATCTGTATAAGGCAAAATCCGTAGATACCAAGTGGACGTATCAAAAGATGACACGTGACGATGGTGATATGTCAAATTCGATTCAACAAGCGAGGGGCTCTGGGAAAGCATAATGACGCTCCGGAGAAGTAATTTGGTAATTGCTACCGAAGACAGAAACTATAAAAGGCCCGGAGAAGCATGCCAACTCACCGGTCAAACGTCATTCAATGCACAACCGTTGCAGGAGACCCCCAAGATTCTTCCAACCTTTATTAGTCTTTATCACCTCTTAATTAACTTTTATTGCAACATTAATATTGGTAATTAAGGAGACATGATGTGTAGATCATGCACCCCTTAGCTCTAGTATAAATAGATGTTCTCATTCTATTGTAAGACATCTAAAAAGATATACAAGAAATACCTTGCTCTTATTTTGCTCGTAGTTCCTAATTGCTCTTATTCAATTAAGTAAAGTTCTGATTGTTTGTTTGCCCAGAGAATCTAGCTCAAAGGCTTCTCCAAGGCTCAGGCTATTCTAACTAGTGTTTTAAAAGGCGTTTTTGGGGCGAGCCCTGGGGCTAGTCCCAGGGCGAGGCGCACCAAAAACGCACCGAGGCGTACAGGCGGGGCGTAAGCCCCAACTTTCGGGGCATTCGCCTAGGCGTAAGCCCCAACATTTGGGGCGTTCATTTGGGGCGTAATGTCACACCCTAACAATGGTAGGGCATGACAGGCACCCGATTCTCATCAGAGTCGAGCGAACCCTTAGACATTCGCTCTATCAAAACCTGTCATTTCAAAAACTTTTAAGAACATAAAACTTTTCCAAATAGAAATCATTATCTTTAGAACGATTGTGAAAACTTTCAATCAAATAAGTACTTTAAACCAATTGAAATCATCTAAAATACATACTCTTTTAAAATCCACAAATGACTCAATCGACACCATTTTGTCGACATCTCGACAAACATACCACAGACACCGTGCTCGCGTGTCTCTAAGAAGTAACCGAACATTATGAGTCGGGACGGTGGCCCCGACATACCCATAATCATACATATCTATACATGACTCAAAGACACGCCTCCGGTAATGAGGTGGAACTTGCCAATCCCAGCTAACGTCTAAGCATCCTAGCTATACACTTAACCTGCCAAACAATCTGGGGCTGCGGGCATGAACGCAACGTCCCCAGGCAAAAGGACGTCAATACAAACAATGTACTGAGTATGTAAGATGGTAACAAATCATAATCATAATTTGACTTAGGAGAGAAGAAATCACAATCTAACTCAATACCTACAGCCTTCGCTGGAAGAAACATAAATGTGCACATGAAGTCTCAAAACAATCTTTAAGTAAATAATGCAATCCAACACACATGCCACTTCCTACATGTTAATAGAATGGTCCTTCGGACAGTAGCCGCTTCCGGCTAGTATCACAATAGTCCCTTCGGACGGCCACTTCCGGCATAATAATGATGGCCCCTTCAGGCAGCCACTTCCGGCTTAATATCACCATCATATCAACACAAAGTCAATCCATAAATATCAATTTCAATTCACATCATAAGTCACTAATCAATTCATCACAATCCAGTTATTAGCCTTAGACTTTCATTAGAGGTTATCAAATTTGTATTTAACTAGACTTAAGAGGACATACTTTCAGGTTTGAGGGTCGAATTGTTATGAAATTCTTACTACTTATATTCTACTTAATTTCATCTTATTGCCCTACCCAAAGAATAAATAATCATATCAATACAAAGGGATGATACTATGGAATGTAAACAGAAATCGTAAATGAAATGAAGTAGTAAAATCTCGCACCCCCTTCGGAGTGGTTTTGAAAATCAAACTTTATGTTTCCTTTAGTATAAAACTCATTTCCTCGAAATCATTAATAAAACCATATACACAACTCAAATTGGCACCTTATGGGTGTTCCCTTTAGAACAGAATAGAAGTACAATATCAACAAGCCATGACAAGAAACATTTAGACCTTACTCGTCTAAGAATGGAATCATATAGAGTACATATAGAATGAATAACAACAAGAATCATGCCAAAGGAAGAAAAGTTTGCCTTACATACCTTATTTACTCCTCAAGCTACTCCTCGAGTCCCTTCCCGAGCTTAGTCAACTAGAACACAATCAATAATATAGGGATTAAGACTAGGCCAACAAGATTATTCTAACTAATCATTTATTCTTTCGCCTAACGGGATTTGGACAACATCTCCTCTATAATCCTACCGACGCAACAATTCCAAATTCAGCTAATATACCAATAATAACATCAGCAACAACAAACCCAATGATATTCCATCAATAATATATCTAAATCCATCATAATATTCCATCCAAAACAACTCCTAAACCCCAACGCCTTAATACAATTTATACGGTAATTATAACAATGTTTTTAGCACTTTAATCCGTCAGATCAATCGAGAATCAAGTTAATAACGTGATAAACAACTGAAACATACCTTTAATGGTCAACAACCACGAAATCAACAACTTACAAGTCCACCTTTTGGCTTAAAACGATGGCAACAACTCGTTCTATACTTTACCCTTCACGAGCCTCGGGATTCGGAAATCGAACTTGCTCGATTCTCCATTTTCTCTCTCTCTCTCTCTCTCTCTCTCTCTCCATATATATATATATATATAAAAGGTTGTGGACTGCTTGATGTGTAAATGAATGAATTTGTATGATTTTAGCCCTTATATATTGGTCTTGGGTCGGTTCCCACCGACCTTGAGTCGGGTTGGGCCGAGCCCACTGCCCAATTTGACCTTTCTGCCTTAAAACGTCTATAACATTTTATATCTATGTCGTGTGAAGGCCCACAACCTATGGTTGGAAAGATATTTCAATTATCTACAACTTTCGTTTCTTGTGTTTTCCCAAATTCAAAACTTATAATGGCATGTGGCCTCGTAAAGCTAGATCACCCAAAAACGTATCCTTAAATCATCCTTTTGGAGTGCTTATGCTCATATTTGGCTTAAGTGTCCAGCTTAAGACTTGCTCAACTTCCCACATACTATTCATATAAATTGTCATATGCTCTTTATAAAATCCCAACATGTGGGCCCCACCATAACTTACGGTTACAAGGGCTATTTATCAAGTAACGTATTAACCAACTTACACAATATGGCCTCTAATGTCATCTATATGTTATTCTTATATATATATATATATATATATATATATATAACAGAATCTTCATCCCTAATCCTTATATATATTTACTTCCCCTGAGCCCATACTAAGTCGTCTGCAATCTTGGTAACGCGAAATTTTTCGGGATGTAACACGTAAGCCCCGGGAACTTTTACAAATTTGAGCCAAGATTGCTTAATATTTAAAAAAAAAAAAAAGTTAAATATCCAGTAATTAACTCATAGTAAATTCTCAAACTAAATATCTCAAAAAGTCAAAAGTTTTTTCTAATCGTTTATCCTAATTTTATAAGCTTTTCTCATTATTGTTTACGGAGTAACATATACACTTTACATCTTTGTATGCAAAGTAAACTACAAAGCAAATAGTTTTGTCCTCCAATTCTTACTATCTTCCATGTTTGCATTTTCCTCCTTTATCCTTTATTTTCTTAGCATTCTTCAATTTATCTTTTTCAAGATAGTTTCTAGTTTTAGAATTTCTTTTGATATCACTCTAGTTTAGATAGTGTTTTGAAGACTCTACTCTGACTATTTGTATTATAATGAGTATTAATTTGTATCTAGTTTTAGGTTTTAAAATAATAACTTTATATTATTGTCAATTTTATCTTTTAATTATTAGGACAGAGTATCGTTTTGTCAACTCTAATTATGTTTCATCATAGTCATGTTATTGTGTAATGCATCTTTACATTCACTTTGTCAAGATTTTTTTAATAGTTCATGCATATGTTAGCATGTTAATAATAAATATATACATTTTTATACTAATTCTTTTTAATTTATATAATTTTAATATATATAATTTAATATATTTTTTACTTATATTTTTATTTTATTAATTTAGAAAATATTAAAAATTAAGTACCCATGGGGCTTACACCCCGAGGCTCGGGGCTTACGCCTGGGCAAGGCATATGTAAAACGCCTTGCCTTTTAAAACACTGATTCTAACTCCCTATTTTCAATTATATTTCGTTCATATTACGTTATTTTGTTATTTTTCTCATTATTTAGGTCATATTAATCCACGTGTCCTTGACCACGTATACAAATTCAACTGCACCGATTTTACGGGTAAACAATTTTTTAATGAATAGTTATAATTTGTAATTCAACTTTTAACTGAGAGTCTTCGCACTTTTAAAATACTATGATAGATATATTGATCTCCTATTTCTTAAGATTCTCTTTTGAAACAAATTGTATAATTGAAAGAACATTTACAGCAGATCAGATAATTAACCACCGAACCTGCAATTTGCTAGGTGTAACAGAGGTGTAGATGGAAGCATTGAAGTTCACTTCTAGATACTTTGGTATTGTAATAAGTTGGTCAAATTTGAAGGGATAGTATACGTAGACATACTAAAGAAGTTGCAAAAGTTGCGGGATTTGTTAATTGTAGAGCATCCGCGTAGCGAAACAGACTGGACGGAGCATTAGCAATTAAGTCACTTTCTAGAAGACCAGATATATTTAATAACACTTGACAAAAGAGTGTATTCATCTTTAACGTTGACAGAGATGAAAGTATTATTTTCTTGTTCTGGAAGCAATCTCATAATTGAACTGACTTTGGGCTACAGAAAAAGAGATAGCATCGTATAACTTCTCTTATTTAATTGTTATTGAAGGTAAACAATATTAATTACATAAAAAATATTAATTACATAAATAAAAATTATTATAAATTTAAAGAGTTCAAACAAGTGATTATTGATTAATGTTATAATTGTTCAAACGTCAATAAGATTACCTTAGCCTTATTTACGAAGAGAGATTAGGATAAATTTGTAGTAAAAAATTACTTTGTATTTATAATTTTTTAGAAGCGAACAAAAGAAAAATGTTACAACTAATATGGGATGGAGAAAGTAATACAACAAGTGATTAGACAGATTATACTACTAACTTAGCTGTGGGAGGACATTAATGAATATTTGACTAACGCCTAGCTAGAAGGTGTTCGCGCAATATCAGTTGTTAAAATAATACTCCAATATATAATGTTGGCATATCACCATCAAGTAAATTAGCGAACACCTACTTCCTCATAGGATTTAAATTATAGTATATATAAACAGTATAAAGGATTTTATTTTTACATTATTAATGTAAATTTACTAATGTGTTATTGTAAGTTAATTATTTTTGTTATCAAGTTTATATTTATGATTATTACAAATATTTACTTGTAAATACTTTATAAGTGGCCCGATTATGTAAATCATACCATGGCACTTGAAACTTATACGTGTAGCGTCAACATTTATCAAACTAAAAGGAACTCTAGCTAGATGTACCACCTTTGTAGGTAATTAATAATTAATTCTGCAGACCGTTTTATATTTAATTCACACCAAAATTATAAAAATCAAGAAATTATATATGGAGCTCAAGTGTGTATAACACCCCAACTTTTAAGACTTTCTTTTCTCCCCAGTTTTTTTTTTTTTTTAAGATAAACAACATTAAAATAAAGCATTTATTTTTGTACTGATTCTAGAAGACTGAAGAAAAAAGGGAGAGTTACGTAATTAAAAACTATATGACGGAACATGCATAATTCGAGAGCTCTAAATCCTTGCACATTAATCATTAGAATTCTGTTTCACATGCACAAGGAGTCGTATAGAGTTGTAATAGCAATAACTACTAAAGTCTTCGTCAGAACACAGTTGAAACATATAGAAGCTAGGTTGCGCAGTATCAGAATTAAGTGGCATTTATATTGGGATGCTGACTGAATATAATGTACATACTGATACTTAATTCCTTACGATCAAGATATATTCTATCTCGAGCAATTGTCAAAACTTATGCAGCGAATAGCCTAATCCAGATATATCCCATGTGTGAGCTGAGCTTATACAATTTCTCTGAGTGTTGTGCTTTACACTGATCACTTACGGTGGGGGACAAACTGTATTATTTGTATTATGGGTTAAAAGTAGAGATATTTATGTTTATATCACTTGGTTCAAGCTTATAACTAAAAATATTTCATATTTTCATATTTTACCCTATTTAACCCATTTTTTATATAATTTAAAGTATTTAGAGAAAAAATAAAAAATAATTCCTTATTTTGTGATTATGATTTCTATTTTTTTATGCGTAGGAATCGACTTAAAGTGATACATGTTTATCATTTTACATTTAAAATCGTTGGGTTAATTAAACATTAAAAACTCCATTTTTTTGGGTCTTTAAGAGCTTGAAAACTCGCAAATAAGTTTTGTGATTTGTTAAATTTTTTGACAAATTGATGATTGAGGTTCGTTGGGGATGTCATTTGAAGTTGTGGCTAAAATTTCAAGCTATTCAAAGAATATTTGAGCTATTTGGTGATGTTTTTGACCATTTTCGTGGGTTGATGTTCGTAAGAGACGAAATCAAATTTTGTATAATTGTTGTATAATTTTGTATAACAATGTAAAAGTGTATATACAGTTGACACACCTTTTATACACTATTTTACAAGGTTGATACATTGTGCATAACACTGTTGTGAAAAAAGAAAATTGGCTATGCATATGCAAACCAAAAATATAGCTACGTAAATGCAATATTTTGTGTTGGCCTATATAATTTTGAAATAACTCCCTAAAAAGTATAAATATTGATATTATCCGTCAGTCAATCTGTTTTATACTCTTGTTAAATATTGATCGGTGGAAAATGGGTTAGATTAAAATGAATAAAAATTGGTTCGACCAGTCCATATTTAAATATACGGGTCAAAAACAAGTTTAGTGACGTATCTATAGACATGCTTTACACAATAGTGACGGATTGGGTGACTATTTTTGAAGCTTCTGATGAGGCATGTTCTGTTTGTCAATGAGATGTTCCAAGTATAAGAAGATATATATTTGCACATGCGTTTTAATGTTTTTTATGAGAAAATTATTGAATGGGATAAATAATACGAAAAAAAATAAGTTCAGGGGTGGGGGCAAGGTCATACTGTCTTGTTTAGGTGTGTTTCTATGCCTTAATTATCCCTTTTGTAAACAATGACATTCCCATTCATGTGCGGATTGTTGGGTGTTTGATGTGAGTGGGTTATTTTTCACACATTTTTCTCAGAAAGGCTCTGTGTTTTTTTTCTTGAAAACCCACATGCTTTTTCTCGTAAAGGCACCACCGTTTTTTATACTCCAGGTTCACCTGTTTGTTGGTTATAAATACAGAAGCCTTGCCTCAAATTTATTAACTGAATTTCGAAATCTATTAATTAAAAATTTACTGTGTTTAATCAAATATCTCAAACACCAAACTCAGAATCTATGCCAAAAAGGGTGATAATAAATTCCCCTTATTTTGTACACAATGTGTGTGTATATATATATATATATCTGTAGTATCCGTTTACCAAAAAAAAAATTACCACATCACTCCAATAATACTCTCCACGTGATCCGTATTTTAATATGGAATGACATAGTACTTTTGTAGGTTGAGTAGGGATCTAGTAGCTCAATTGATTGGCTACGTGAACTCTCACCTTATTGGTGAGGGTTCGAATCCCCACATTGTAATCCCCTTTCCCATTTCCCCTTCCCCTACCTCCTATGTAATAAAAAGAATTTTTTTTTTTAAAAAAAAAAAAAAACTTTGGTAGGTTGACCAAGTTTACAATGAAGATCGATTTTATGCCAACTGTTCAATCAACAAGATGTTTGACCAAGATCGGGTCCTAACCGTATTTGATGTGGTTGCTTTTCTTGATATTCTTCTTCCATATACTTCCTCCGTCACATTATATTATTGATTTCTTAATATGCATATTTTTTATTAAGATGATACTTATTATGGGACGGAAAGAGTACAATATAAAATTCTGATCATCCTATGGGCTATGATTAACTTCTAGCCCTGCCTCTCCCACCAACTTCGCAGTTGTGAGTTAACAGTTTTCTTTTGTCTACTTTACAGATTTTTTTTTTGATAATCCTATTATTTTGATACATAAGTTGGTTGTTCTAAATTATATACTGTATATTGATGTTTGCTCATTCGATTCCAATTTACAACACATTTTATTTTAGGGATAAAGCATAGAAACACTCCTAAATTATGATAAAATTATCAACTACACACCTAAACTCTGCGGGAGTCCTATAACACCTTGAATTTATTTATTTTTCGTATTATTTACTCCCTTCACTAATTACATAGTAAAGAAAATAAGTAAAACCACAGGATGATAAAACATGTGCTTATTCTAAACTAAAAAAAAGACTCATTTTTTATTCATTCAAACTCAACGATCAGACGCTCATCCTCTCTTAAACCCTTTGCCCCCCGTAGACAATAAAATTTGCGTCGAGAAAATAATAATCAAGACAGGAAAATATTGCAACAATCATTGTATTTGATTTCAGAATATGAGTGTTACAATCTCTATGAATCCTCTGATTCGCCTTTTCAATAATAAATTCAAGGGCTTTTGAGTTTGATCTTCGAAGTTGATGGATTTGATCTTGACTTGTACTTGAAATCAAGGGCTTTT